>NC_138774.1:2602145-2655934 GCF_965119305.1 Pelophylax lessonae | reverse complement strand
GAGAAAGGGAGAGAGAGGGGGGAGAAAGGGAGAGAGAGGGGGGAGAAATGGAGAGAGAGGGAGGAGATGTGGAGAGAGAGGGGGGAGAAATGGAGAGAGTGGGGGGAGAAATGGAGAGAGAGGGAGGAGAAATGGAGAGAGAGGGAGGAGAAATGGAGAGAGAGGGAGGAGAAATGGAGAGAGAGGGAGGAGAAATGGAGAGAGAGGGAGGAGAAATGGATAGAGAGGGTGGAGAAATGGATAGATAGGGAGGAGAAATGGAGAGAGAGGGAGGAGAAATGGAGAGAGAGTGATGAGAAATTGAGAGAGAGGGGGGAGAAATTGAGAGAGAGGGAGGAGAAATGGAGAGAGAGGGTGGAGAAATGGATAGATAGGGAGGAGAAATGGATAGAGAGGGGGGAGAAATGGAGAGAGAGGGAGGAGAAATGGATAGAGAGGGAGGAGAAATGGAGAGAGAGGGAGGAGAAATGGATAGAGAGGGTGGAGAAATGGATAGATAGGGAGGAGAAATGGATAGAGAGGGGGGAGAAATGGAGAGAGAGGGAGGAGAAATGGATAGAGAGGGAGGAGAAATGGAGAGAGAGGGAGGAGAAATGGATAGAGAGGGGGGAGAAATGGAGAGAGAGGGAGGAGAAATGGATAGAGAGGGAGGAGAAATGGAGAGAGAGGGGGGGGGGAGAAATGGAGAGAAAGGGAGGGGAAATGGATAGAGAGGGAGGAGAAATGGAGAGAGAGGGGGGAAAATGGAGAGAGAGGGGGGAAAATGGAGAGAGAGGGGGGAGAAATGGAGAGAGAGGGAGGAGAAATGGAGAGAGAGGGGGGGAGAAATGGAGAGAGAGGAAGGAGAAATGGATAGAGAGGGGGGAGAAATGGAGAGAGAGGGGGGAAAATGGAGAGAGAGGGGGGAGAAATGGAGAGAGAGGGAGGAGAAATGGAGAGAGAGGGGGAGAAATGTAGAGAGAGGGGGGAGAAATGGATAGAGAGGGTGGAGAAATGGATAGAGAGGGAGGAGAAATGGAGAGAGAGGGGGGGAGAAATGGAGAGAGAGGGAGGAGAGATGGAGAGAGAGAGGGGGGAGAATTGGAGAGAGAGGGGGGAAATGGAGAGAGAGGGGGGAGAAATGGAGAGAGAGGGAGGAGAAATGGAGAGAGAGGGGGGAGAAATGGAGAGAGAGGGAGGAGAAATGGAGAGAGAGGGGGAGAAATGGATAGATAGGGAGGAGAAATGGATAAAGAGGGTGGAGAAATGGAGAGAGAGGGAGGAGAAATGGAGAGAGAGGGAGGAGAGATGGAGAGAGAGGGGGGAGAAATGGAGAGAGAGGGGGGGAAATGGAGAGAGAGGGGGGAGAAATGGAGAGAGAGGGAGGAGAAATGGAGAGAGAGGGGGAGAAATGGAGAGAGAGGGGGAGAAATGGAGAGAGAGGGGGGAGAAATGGAGAGAGAGGGAGGAGAAATGGAGAGAGAGGGAGGAGAAATGGATAGAGAGGGGGGAGAAATGGAGAGAGAGGGGGAGAAATGGATAGATAGGGAGGAGAAATGGATAAAGAGGGTGGAGAAATGGAGAGAGAGGGGGGAAAATGGAGAGAGAGGGAGGAGAAATGGATAAAGAGGGTGGAGAAATGGAGAGAGAGGGGGGAGAAATGGAGAGAGAGGGAGGAGAAATGGAGAGAGAGGGGGAGAAATGGAGAGAGAGGGGGGAGAAATGGAGAGAGAGGGAGGAGAAATGGAGAGAGAGGGAGGAGAAATGGATAGAGAGGAAAATGGAGAGAGAGGGGAGAAATGGATAGATAGGGAGGAGAAATGGATAAAGAGGGTGGAGAAATGGAGAGAGAGGGGGAAAATGGAGAGAGAGGGAGGAGAAATGGAGAGAGAGGGGGGAGAAATGGAGAGAGAGGGAGGAGAAATGGAGAGAGAGGGAGGAGAAATGGAGAGAGAGGGAGGAGAAATGGAGAGAGAGGGAGGGGAAATGGAGAGAGAGGGAGGGGAAATGGAGAGAGAGGGAGGGGAAATGGAGAGAGAAGGGGAGAAATGGAGAGAGAGGGGGGAGAAATGGAGAGAGAGGGAGGGGAAATGGATAGAGAGGGGGGAGAAATGGAGAGAGAGGGGGAGAAATGGATAGATAGGGAGGAGAAATGGATAAAGAGGGTGGAGAAATGGAGAGAGAGGGGGGAAAATGGAGAGAGAGGGAGGAGAAATGGATAAAGAGGGTGGAGAAATGGAGAGAGAGGGGGGAGAAATGGAGAGAGAGGGAGGAGAAATGGAGAGAGAGGGGGAGAAATGGAGAGAGAGGGAGGAGAAATGGAGAGAGAGGGAGGAGAAATGGATAGAGAGGGGGGGAAATGGAGAGAAGGGGAGAAATGGATAGATAGGGAGGAGAAATGGATAAAGAGGGTGGAGAAATGGAGAGAGAGGGGGGAAAATGGAGAGAGAGGGAGGAGAAATGGAGAGAGAGGGGGAGAAATGGAGAGAGAGGGAGGAGAAATGGAGAGAGAGGGAGGAGAAATGGAGAGAGAGGGAGGGGAAATGGAGAGAGAGGGAGGGGAAATGGAGAGAGAGGGAGGGGAAATGGAGAGAGAAGGGGAGAAATGGAGAGAGAGGGGGGAGAAATGGAGAGAGAGGGAGGGGAAATGGAGAGAGAGGGAGGAGAAATGGAGAGAGAGGAGGAGAAATGGAGAGAGAGGGAGGGGAAATGGAGAGAGAGGGAGGAGAAATGGAGAGAGAGGGAGGAGAAATGGAGAGAGAGGGAGGGGAAATGGAGAGAGAGGGGGGAGAAATGGAGAGAGAGGGAGGGGAAATGGAGAGAGAGGAGGGGAAATGGAGAGAGAGGGGGAGAAATGGAGAGAGAGGGGGGAGAAATGGAGAGAGAGGGAGGGGAAATGGAGAGAGAGGGAGGAGAAATGGAGAGAGAGGGAGGAGAAATGGAGAGAGAGGGAGGGGAAATGGAGAGAGAGGGGGAGAAATGGAGAGAGAGGGAGGAGAAATGGAGAGAGAGGGAGGAGAAATGGAGAGAGAGGGAGGGGAAATGGAGAGAGAGGGAGGGGAAATGGAGAGAGAGGGAGGGGGGAGAAATGGGACAGATCTCATGGAGTGAGGGCAATAAATTCCACAGCAGTAAGGAGACTCCCGCCCCCCCCCCCCCCTCCAACCTCTGCAAGTATCAGGCAGGAGAGCCGGAATGGTTTGGTAAAATGAGCCCTGAATTTATTAACCCCTTGGCGCCCCCTATGGACCAGAGCAGTTTTTCTGCCATGGCTCAGTTTATTTATGCCGTGATATTTTGTCACTACAAAGGTAACAAAGTAACACCCACCATATATATATATATATATATATATACTGTATATATAGATACACTGTGTAAATATATTTTATAAGCGTTAATAAACCCGAAAGCAAACATTTCTTATATTGCAGCTTACCAATTCTTAGACGTGACGGCTGCATTCGTTTTCATTTTTAAGCTTTCTTTTATTTTCATCTGCTGATCCTGCCAGTAGGTCTGTTGTTTTTCAAAAGCACAAGCTCTCCAGCAGACGTATTAGTTACAGAGATAAGACAAACCATTTACCACTGACAGGGGTGCTCGCAATGATCAGCTTTTATTTATTGTTGTAACAATCTTTATCCCAAAAGTAACAAAACTGTTACTGTAACTGATTATAAAGTGTGATCTGGAGTTTGGCTTCAATTTGTTAGTGTATCTAAATCTGCTAACATTCCCCTCCCCCCAGACTGACAATGCTGCTGTCCAAATGTCCCCCCTGTGCTCCTTCATCCAGAGTGGGGGGGGGGGGCGCGCTCTTATACAGGGGGTGTCTTACTGGCCAGATCACCAGGTGAAAGTAGAAGGGGGGGGGGGGGGAACGACTGCAGCCGCCACATCTAATGATTGGAGAGTTCCAATCTATCACATTTTTGGGTTTAATATCGTTAATTATTAACCGCCTCCCACCTGCCGTAAAGTAAATGGACGGTGGGCGGGATCACCTCCCGTTCTGGGATGACGTCATATGATGTCGCCCCCCCCCCCCCCCCCCCCCCCAGTGACACCCACAGGGGGACACAGTGCAGGGATCATGTTTGCGCCGAGTCCTAAACCCCGATCTTGGTACAGAGCCGTTCATGCGGCTCTTTACCCATGTGATCTGCTGTGTCCAATCAGTGCAGCCCATCGGTGCTCATCAGTGCAGCCTCTCCGTGTCGCCTATCGTTGCCCATCAGTGCCATCTAATATAAGGACTACTGCTCTACTGTTGAAGTCACCGCTCATTTGCGACGATGTAATGCGTATAGGGGGCGGAGCCTATCCTGATGGAACGTCACATCCTCTCTTGTCACTTTTACATGCACTGTTGAGCACTGGTTTGTGAGTATACGATTTTAACCACTTAAGCCCCGGAGGATTTGGCTGTTCAAAGACCAGGGCCTATTTGCAATTCGGCACTGCGTGACTTTAACGGACGATTGTGCGATCGTGCGACGCTGTACCTAAATTAAATTTACGTCATTTTTTTCCCACAAACAGAGCTTTATTTTAGTGGTATTTGATCACCTGTGCGATTTTTACTTTTTGCGCCATAAACAAAAAAATGAGCAACAATTTTGCAAAAATAACAATATTTTTCAATTTTTTTTATATGAAATTCCCCAAAAAAAGTAAAAATCAAAATTTTTTAACATTTTAGGCCAAATTGTTTTCTGCTACATATTTTTGGTAAAAAAAAAATCACAATAAGCGTATTTTGATTGGTTTGCGCAAAAGTTATTGCGTTTACTAACAAAGGGAAAGATTTTTGTCATTTTTATTGTTTTTTTTTTAACGAGTAATGGCGGCGATCTGCGATTTTTTTTGTGGGACTGCGACATTGCGGCGGACAGATCGGACCCCTAACTGACATTTTTGACACTTTTGGGGGTACCAGTGACATTACTACAGTAATCAGTGCTATAAATATGCACTGTTACTGCAAAATGACACTGGCAGGGAAGGGGTTAACTTTATTGGTGATCAGTGGGTTGAATGTATCCCTAGGGGTGTGATTCTAACTGTAAAGGGGCGTGGCTTGTGATGTAACCACAGAGACATACGATCCTACATAGCAGGATCGTATGATCTCTGCAGTTACACCAGGGAGAATGACAGACGGTTGTGTTTACATCATCCGCCTGCCTTTCTCCCTCTCCAGCGGGAGATTGCGAGTGACCGGCGGACATCGGAGCCGACGGTCACACGCGCGGGGATGACAGGGAATGAGCGGGGGCGGGAGCACGCCTCCGGTGGCGCACGCTCGCCCCCCTAGAGGCTCGTGGGCGAGTGACGTACCGGTACGTCACTTTGCCCAGGAGGGGTTGACCGCCGCAGTATATAGTGGTGCGGCGGTCGGCAAGTGGTAAAATAAATATCATGTGGATTCATCCATCCGATTCTTTGTGTCTTTCCTTTTTATGCCCGCTATCTGCTTCTGGAGAGAGTGGAACCCGCCTCAGGAATACCCGTAGGTGTCCCAGTGAAGATCCCTCCTACCACCCTCTGACCCTTGTGGGGTAAAGCTGCCTGGGGCCCGGGTTGATTCTTGGGTCAGAGATTTGGCCCCTTTAACACTTGTGCGACTCGTCATGCGATTCCGGACAAGTCGTTCTCCATTATTTCCAATGAGCCCCCCATTCCCATCTGTGCGACTTGAAGTCGCACCGACTTCAAAGTAGTCCCTGCACTGCTGTTGAAATGATTTTGATGCGTTTTGAGGAAAAGACAATTATAAGCCCAGTCAAACTCGCATCAAAATCGCGCGGCAACAACGTCGCGCCAAAATCGCGGTAAAATCGTGCGACTTTGAAGTCGCAGAAGTGTGAGAGGCTTTGATTTCTGGGTGCAGTGGTGATCACAGATGTGAAGATTTTTTCTCTCGAGTCACTTATACAATATATCGCACACCTATGATTGGACACTGGGAGCACAAAGATTTATTGTATTTATTTACTTCTTCATTTTATCTGGCGCAGCACTGTTTGTTTGTTTGTTTGTTTGTTTGTTTTTATTTTTATTGTGGAGTATAACACTGTTTTGTGTTGGCAGCCGGGATATTTAGGATTTATGCACTGTTAGCACGATATCAATCAATACAGCGCAAATTATTATTTCTTTATCACTATTGCGCTGATAGTTTTACACTTTTATAAAGTGCCCATAAGTGCTGCCTTATCAGTGTCTATCAGTGCCATCTATCAGTGCCCATAAGTGCCACCTCATCAGTGCCCATCAGTGTCGCCTTATCAGTGCCCATCAGTGCAGCCTATTAGTGCCCATCATTGTCGCCTCATCAGTGTCCATCAGTGCAGCCTATCAGTGCCCATCAGTGTCGCCTCATCAGTGTGCATCAGTGAAGCCTATCAGTGCCCATCAGTGTCGCCTCATCAGTGCTCGTCAGTGCCCATAAGTGCCACCTCATCAGTGCCCATCAGTGCAGCCTATCAATGCCCATCATTGTTGCCTCATCAGTGCCCATAAGCGCCGCCTCATCAGTGTCTTTGAGTGCCATCTATCAGTGCCCATAAGTGCCACCTCATCAGTGCCCATCAGTGCAGCCTATTAGTGCCCATCAGTGTCGCCTTATCAGTGCCCATCAGTGTCGCCTCATCAGTGTCCATAAGTGCCGCCTCATCAGGGCCCATCAGTGCAGAATATCAGTGCCCATCACTGCAGACTCATCAGTGCCCAAAAGTGCCACCTATCAGTGCTCATCAGTGCAGCCTGTCAGTGCTCGTCAGTGCCCATAAGAGCCACCTCATCAGTGCCAATCAGTGCAGCTTTTCAGTGCCCATCATTGTCGTCTGATCAGTGCAGCCTATCAGTGCCCATCATTGTCGCCTCATGAGTGTCCATCAGTGCAGCCTATCAGTGCCTATCAGTGTCACCTCATCAGTGCAGCCTGTCATTGCTCATCAGTGCCCATAAGTGCCACCTCATCAGTGCCCATCAGTGCAGCCTATCAATGCCCATCATTGTTGCCTCATCAGTGCCCATAAGCGCCGCCTCATCAGTGTCTTTCAGTGCCATCTATCAGTGCCCATAAGTGCCACCTCATCAGTGCCCATCAGTGCAGCCTATTATTGCCCATCAGTGTCAGCTTATCAGTGCCCATCAGTGTCGCCTCATCCGTGTCCATAACTGCCACCTCATCAGGGCCCATCAGTGCAGCCTATCAGTGCCCATCACTGCAGACTCATCAGTGCCCATCAGTGCAGCCTATCAGTGCCCATCACTGCAGACTCAGCAGTGCCCATCAGTGCAGCCTATCAGTGCCCATCAGTGCTGCCTACCTTATTAGTGCCCATAAGTGCTGCCTCATCTCTGCCCATCAATGCCACCTATCAGTGCCCATAAGTGCCACCTATCAGTGCTGCATATCAGTGCCTCCTCATCCGTGCTGCATATCATTGCCCATCAGTGCCTATCAATGCCACCTATCAGTGCCCATAAGTGCAGGAAGGGGGGGGAGCCCCCGTTATTGATTGTCTGAGTTTATTATAGGAGTCTCTTTCATAATTTATGATGTCAGTAAAAATGTGCTCTGTCAGTAAACTTTTTATATTTTGTCTGTAAAAAAAGTAATGGTGGGGGTGGGGTTGGGGGGTGGGGGGTGTTTGTCGATGTCACTTTACACAGGGGAGCTGTATTTTGACAGCCAGTAATTGCTGAAATAAGCAGTGGGGGGAGGGGACAGCAGAGGGGAAGCCGGATGTGAGTATACAGTATATATCAGATTGTACAATGTATGGACCCCCCGAGGGGCCCTCCATATACAGAGGTGAGGATATATCAGATTGTACAATGTATGGACCCCCGAGGGGCCCCCCATATACAGAGGTGAGGATATATCAGATTGTACAATGTATGGACCCCCGAGGGGCCCTCCATATACAGAGGTGAGGATATATCAGATTGTACAATGTATGGACCCCCGAGGGGCCCCCCATATACAGAGGTGAGGATATACAGTCAGGTCCATAAATATTGGGACATGGACGCAATTCTAATCTTTTTGGCTCTATACACCACCACAATGGATTTGAAATGAAACAAACAAGATGTGCTTTACCTGCAGACTTTCAGCTTTAATTTGAGGGAATTTACATCCAAATCAGGTGAACGGTGTAGGAATTACAACAGTTTGTATATGTGCCTCCCACTTTGTAAGGGACCAAAAGTAATGGGACAGATTAACAATTATAAATCAAACTTTCACTTTTTAATACTTGGTTGCAAATCCTTTGCAGTCAATTACAGCCTGAAGTCTGGAACGCATAGACATCACCAGACGCTGGGTTTCATCCCTGGTGATGCTCTGCCAGGCCTCTACTGCAACTGTCTTCAGTTCCTGCTTGTTCTTGGGGCATTTTCCCTTCAGTTTTGTCCTCAGCAAGTGAAATGCATGCTCAATCAGATTCAGGTCAGGTGATTGACTTGGCCATTGCATAACGTTCCACTTCTTTCCCTTAAAAAACTCTTTGGTTGCTTTCGCAGTATGCTTCGTGGTTGCGAGTGTACGAGACACAGAGGGCTTGGACAGCCCAGGACCGTTAGTCCATATAATTAAAAGATAAACCTATATATGTCCCCCTTTCCTGCCTGGAGCATTTGTTAGACTGAGGAGAGGTCAACTTTGTCGCCATCAAGGACCCTTAGGCTGGGGATATACCCTCTTGAGGTGCTTTCTGTCCAGCTCAAGCTATTGCCATATAATACTAGACTTACTATATCTAGGGGCGTTTGTACATATAAGGACGAATAAACCAGTGAGAGGACATCTACCTTTTGGGGTGTGACTTACCCCAAGAGGCTACAGTGGAGCTATCCCCAGAAGCCCTGCCTTTGATGACACAGTTGGGACTTAATATATCGGATCCAGTGCAAGAAATTTGTCTTTGATGTCTATATAGATTTTGTATTGTGAACACGGAAGCAATATCTTCCGGACAGCCTCTGTATCGCTACAACCCTGTCGTCTAGCACAAGTCACTACCAAGGAAACATCGGTCTGTTATGGTCTCTCAGGCCCTGAGGAAGCCTTAAGCGAAACGCGTCGGCTTGCTGGGGACCTACCGTGACCGAATCCAGCTTGAGACCCATCTTCCATTCTATACAGGCTTTGTTTTGGCTATAATCCCTTTATGGGATATGTTTCTATACCACTAGTGACGTTAAATGGTTGATTTTATATTGTATGTCAGTCTGTTGTTATCATATATGCATGGTAGTCCATGCTTGATTTTATTATTCTTTATATTAATAAAATGTATTTCTGGTTTTACAATTGGTTTTGTCTCTGATCTTTCTACTCCCACTGGCCCGCAAAGCCCCATCTTTCGTCTATCTCCTATTTTTTGCACTGTGAAGCGCCGTCCAATGAGTTCTGAAGCATTTGGCTGAATATGAGCAGATAATATTGCCCGAAACACTTCAGAATTCATCCTGCTGCTTTTGTCAGCAGTCACATCATCAATAAATACAAGAGAACCAGTTCCATTGGCAGCCATACATGCCCACGCCATGACACTACCACCACCATGCTTCACTGATGAGGTGGTATGCTTTGGATCATGAGCAGTTCCTTTCCTTCTCCATACTCTTCTCTTCCCATCACTCTGGTACAAGTAGATCTTGGTCTCATCTGTCCATAGGATGTTCCAGAACTGTGAAGGCTTTTTTAGATGTTGTTTAGCAAACTCTAATCTGGCCTTCCTGTTCTTGAAGCTCACCAATGGTTTACATCTTGTGGTGAACCCTCTGTATTCACTCTGGTGAAGTCTTCTCTTGATTGTTGACTTTGACACACATACACCTACCTCCTGGAGAGCGTTCCTGATCTGACACACATACACCTACCTCCTGGAGAGTGTTCTTGATCTGACACACATACACCTACCTCCTGGAGAGTGTTCTTGATCTGACACACATACACCTACCTCCTGGAGAGTGATCTTGATCTGGCACACATACACCTACCTCCTGGAGAGTGATCTTGATCTGACACACATACACCTACCTCCTGGAGAGTGATCTTGATCTGACACACATACACCTACCTCCTGGAGAGTGATCTTGATCTGACACACACACACCTACCTCCTGGAGAGTGATCTTGATCTGACACACATACACCTACCTCCTGGAGAGTGTTCCTGATCTGACACACATACACCTACCTCCTGGAGAGTGATCTTGATCTGACACACATACACCTACCTCCTGGAGAGTGTTCTTGATCTGACACACATACACCTACCTCCTGGAGAGTGATCTTGATCTGGCCAACTGTTGTGAAGGGCGTTTTCTTCACCAGGGAAAGAATTCTTCGGTCATCCACCACAGTTGTTTTCCGTGGTCTTCCGGGTCTTTTGGTGTTGCTGAGCTCACCGGTGCGTTCTTTCTTTTTAAGGATGTTCCAAACAGTTGATTTGGCCACACCTAATGTTTTTGCCATCTCTCTGATGAGATTGTTTTGTTTTTTCAGCCTAATGATGGCTTGCTTCACTGATAGTGACAGCTCTTTGGATCTCATATTGAGAGTTGACAGCAACAGATTCCAAATGCAAATAGCACATTCAAAATGAACTCTGGACCTTTTATCTGCTCCTTGTAAATGGGATAATTGAGGGAATAACACACACCTGGCCATGGAACAGCTGAGCAGCCAATTGTCCCATTACTTTTGGTCCCTTAAAAAGTGGGAGGCACATATACAAACTGTTGTAATTCCTTCACCGTTCACCTGATTTGGATGTAAATACCCTCAAATTAAAACCGAAAGTCTGCAGTTAAAGCACATCTTGTTTGTTTCATTTCAAATCTATTGTGGTGGTGTATAGAGCCAAAAAGATTAGAATTGTGTCCATGTCCCAATATGTATGGACCTGACTGTATCAGATTGTACAATGTATGGACCCCCCGAGGGGCCCTCCATATACAGAGGTGAGGATATATCAGATTGTACAATGTATGGACCCCCCGAGGGGGCTCTCCATATACAGAGGTGAGGATATATCTCTCAGAGTTCTGATGTCGGTGGAATGCGGGTGAGGGGTGAGCTGGGTGGACTTTTACCCCGTGCTGGGTGATTGGCGGAGCTGTATCTGCCTCCGGAGGGGTCACTGACCTCACAATGTCACAGGAGGGCCCCACACAGGACAATACGAGAGACGTCTGATCTCCGGATCTCATCTATAAAACACAACTAATCTTATAAAATAATCGGATTCTCATTATAATGTATGTCTGGGCGAATACCATGAAATATCCTTCCTAGCTATCTTCTGTAATCTACAAATCCCCTCCACCCCCATACAAATATCGACCCCCCCTTATACCAATCATCCCACCTTCATACAAATCTCCCCTATACCAATCATCCCACCCCATACAAATCCCCCCTTATACCAATCATCCCACCCCATACAAATCCCCCCTTATACCAATCATCCCACCCCCATACAAATCCCCTCCACCGCCATACAAATATCCCCCCCCCTTATACCAATCATCATACCCCCATACAAATCCCCTCCACCCCCATACAAATCTCCCCTATACCAATCATCCCACCCCCTACACAAATCCCCTCCACTCCCATACAAACCCCCCCATTATACCAATCATCCCACCCCCCCATACAACCCCCCATTATACCAATCATCCCACCCCTATACAAATCCCCCCATGGCCATACAAATCTCCCCTATACCAATCATCCCATGGCCATACAAATCCCCCCCCCACCCCCAATACAAATTTCCCCCTATACCAATTCTCCCACCCCATACAAATCCCTCCCACTCCTATACAAATCTCCCCTATACCAATCATCACACCCCCATACAAATCCCCCCCTTAACCAATCATCCTGCCCCCATACCAATCATCACACACCCATACAAATCCCCCTCCCGCTATAGCAATCATTCTGTCCCGGACCAATCATCACACCCACATATAAATCCCCCTACCCAATACAAATCCCACCCCCAATACCATTTATCCCACCCCTATAACAATCATCCCACCCCTATATCAATCTTCCCCCCATACCAATCATCCCCCTCATACTAATAATTCTGCCCCCATACCAATCATCTCACCCCCATACAAATCCCGCCCACCCCCATACAAATCCCCCCACACCAATCATCCCATCCCCATACCATTCATCACACCCCCATACAAATCCCCCCACCCCCAAACAAATCCCCCCTTAACCAATCATCCTGCCCCCATACCAATCAGCACACCCCCATACAAATCCCCCTCCCCCTATACCAATCATCCCACCCCCATACCAATCATAAATCCCCCTACCCCATACAAATCCCACCCCAAGACCAATCATCCCACCCCTATATCAATCATCCCCCCCCCCATACCAATCATCCCCCTCATACCAATAATTCTGCCCCCATACCAATCATCACACCCCCATACAAATCCCGCCCACCCCCATAAAATTCCCCCCACACCAATCATTCCACCCTCAAACCATTTATCACACCCCAAACAAATTCCTCCATACCAATCATCCAATCCCCGTACCATTTATCACACCCCCATACAAATCCCCCCACCCCCATAAAATCCCCCCCATACCAATCATCCAACCCCCATACCATTTATCACACCCCTATACAAATTCGCCCACACCAATCATCCAATCCCCGTACCATTCATCGCACCCCCATACAATTCCCCCCCACCCCCATAAAAATCCCCCCCATACCAATCATCCAACCCCCATACCATTCATCACACCCACATACAAATTCCCCCATACCAATCATCCAATCCCCGTACCATTCATCGCACCCCCATACAAATCCCCCTCCCCCCATACAAATCCCCCCGATACCAATCATCCAACCCCCATACCATTTATCACACCCACATACAAATCCCGCCACCCCCATTCAAATCCCCCCCCCTTAAACAATCATCCCACCCCCATACCAATCATCACACCCCCATACAAATCCCCCCCCTATACCAATCATCCCTCCCCCATACCAATCATCACACCCCCATATAAATCCCCCTACCCTAGACAAATCCCACCCCCACGCCAATCATCCCTCCCCCATACCATTCATCACACCCCTATTCCTATTACAAGGGAATAGAAGGGATAAAAAATAATGTAAAGGGAAAGTGTAAAAATATAAAAATAGAAGTAAAATAAACAATAAAAAAAATTGAATTAAAGCGTTCCCGCGTGCTCACGCGCAGAAGCGAACGCATACATACATCGCGCCTGCATATACAAATAGCGTTCAAAGCACACATGTGAGGTATCGCCACGAACCTTAGAGCGAGAGCAATAATTCTTTCCCCAGACCTCCTCTGTAAAGCCTCGTACACACTGTAAGAAAATTGGGCAAACATTTTCCTCCAAAGAATTTTCGTACAATTTTCGTATAGCGTGTACACAACTTCCTACAGCCGATTCTGAATCTTCGTACGAAAATTTTCCAAGTGACAAACTCCAAAATTTTTCTCATACAGGAAAAAAAAAGAACGATTTTTGCTTAATGTGTTCTGTTTTTGTATGATTTTTGTACGAGAAAAATCAGAAAAGAAAGACTGCGGATGATCAGAAAACATAAACAACAAAAAAAAAAGCCTTTGTCGTACGAGAATTTTCATGCAAATTTTTGTTCATCCATTCCGATTTCCTTTCAAACAACCTGGAAAATTGGACGATCGTTCACCCGATTTTCTTATAGTGTGTACCCCACTTAACTCTAAACTGGTAACCTGTAAAAATTAAAAAAAAAAAATGTTTTTAAATTGTCGCCTATGAGGGTTTTTAGGTACTGAAGTTTGGCGCCATTCCACGCGTGTGCGCAGTTTTAACCACTTTAACCCCGGAAGGATTTTCCCCCTTCCTGACCAGGCCCTATTTTGCGATTCGGCACTGCGTTACTTTAACGGACAATTGCGCGGTCGTGCGACGCTGTACCCAAACAAAATTTACGTCCTTTTTTTCCCACAAACAGAAACATAGAAACATAGAATGTGTCGGCAGATAAGAACCATTTGGCCCATCTAGTCTGCCCAATATATCTGAATCCTATGAATAGTCCCTGGCCCTATCTTATATGAAGGATAGCCTTATGCCTATCCCATGCATGCTTAAACTCCTTCACTGTATTTGCAGCTACCACTTCTGCAGGAAGGTTATTCCATGCATCCACTACTCTCTCAGTAAAGTAATACTTCCTCATATTACTTTTAAACCTTTGCCCCTCTAATTTAAAACTGTGTCCTCTTGTGGTAGTTTTTCTTCTTTTAAATATGCTCTCCTCCTTTACCGAGTTGATTCCCTTTATGTATTTAAAAGTTTCTATCATATCCCCTCTGTCTCTTCTTTCTTCCAAGCTATACATGTTAAGGTCCTTTAACCTTTCCTGGTAAGTTTTTTCCTGCAATCCATGTACTAGTTTAGTAGCTCTTCTCTGAACTCTCTCTAGAGTATCTATATCCTTCTGGAGATATGGCCTCCAGTACTGCGCACAATACTCCAGGTGAGGTCTCACCAGTGTTCTGTACAGCGGCATAAGCACTTCTCTCTTTCTACTGCTTATACCTCTCCCTATACATCCAAGCATTCTGCTGGCATTTCGTGCTGCTCTATTACATTGTCTTCCCACCTTTAAGTCTTCTGAAATAATTACTCCTAAATCCCTTTCCTCAGATACTGAGGTCAGGACTGTGTCAAATATTCTATATTCTGCCCTTGGGTTTTTACGCCCCAGGTGCATTATCTTGCACTTATCCACATTAAATTTCAGTTGCCAGAGTTCTGACCATTCTTCTAGTTTTCCTAAATCCTTTTCCATTTGGCGTTTCTTTCTTTTGGTGGTATTTGATCACCTGTGCGATTTTTACTTTTTGCGCTATAAACAAAAAAATAGCGACAGTTTTGAAAAAAAAAAACAATATTTTTCACATTCTGCTATATGACATTCTCAGAAAAAAAAAAAATGAAAAATCTAAATTTTTTAACATTTTAGACCAATTTATTTTCTGCTACATATTTTTGGTAAAAAAAATCGCAATAAGCATATTTTGATTGGTTTGCGCAAAAGTTATTGCATTTACTAACTAGGGGAAAGATTTATGTCATTTTTATTGTTATTTTTTTTTTTTTTTACTAGTAATGGCGGCGATCTGCGATTTTTTGTGGGACTGCGACATTGCGGCGGACAGATCGGACCCCTAACTGACATTTTTGACACTTTTGGGGGGACCAGTGACATTACTACAGTAATCAGTGCTAAAAATATGCACTGTCACTGTAATAATGACACTGGCAGGCAAGGGGTTAATACTGTTGGTGATCAAGGGGTTAATTGTAAGCCTAGGGGAGTGATTGTGAACTGTGGAGGGGTTGGGCTTGTGAAATGATCATAGAGACATGCGATCCTATATAGCAGGATCACATGGTCTGTGATCATTGCAGGGAGAAGGACGGACGGCTGTGTTTACAACATTCGACCGTCCTTCTCCCTCAGCAGGGAGAGATCGCCGGTGTCAGGCAGCAATCGGAGCCGCCTGACAAACGCGACGGCTTCCCCGTGAACGAATGGGGGGCGCGAGTGCACCGCCAGCGGCGCGTATTCGCCCCCTAGCGGCCTTCAGGCGAGCGCCGTATATGTACGGTGATTTGCCTGTAGGAGCCAGCGTACCGCAGTATATCTGCAGCGGCTTGTGGGGAACCGGTTAAAGCGTGACATGTTGGGTATCTATTTACTTGACGTAACATCATCTTTAACATTATGCAAAAAAAATGGGCTAACTTTAGTGTTTTTTTTTTTTTTTAAGTTGATGATATTTTTTTTCCAAAAAAAAATGCATTTAAAAAGTTTCTGTGCAAATACCATGTGACAAGGGTCCTAGGGTCTCTGCTAAAAAAAAAAAAAAAACATATATAATTGTTGGGGGTTCTGAGTAATTTTCTAGCGAAAAAAAAAAAATGATGAATTTAACACGTAGGAGAGAAATGTCAGAATTGGCCTGGGTGGAAGTGGTTAAAGAAAAAAAAAGAAAAAAAAAGAAAAAAAAAACGAGACTTTAGTATCACTTTAATTATATCCCACCCTGTATACAGTTGTATATATGATAATGTGATCAGCCTCACCTGAGAGTGTAGTGTATATAAAGCATGTATTCTTGTTCAATAAAGAGTTCCAGTTTTGCAGCTAAACGAGTCCCGTCTAGTTCTTGGTTGCAATAGGTGGCTATAATATCTGATATCAATGTTCAGACTGGAAGAAGCACTCAAGCAGGGTGTGGGACGGTTCTGTCACACTGGTGGCAAGCAGTGGGATGCTTCCTGAAGTCTGGGACATCCAAACCTCCAACTGGATCCAAGGTCCGGATAGCAGGAGAGGAGAGGTACAGATACCAGACGCCATGGAAGAAGAATTCTGAAGGAGGTTGTGAGAGATGCGGATACAGCACAGGGGACCAGTGTCAGTGCAGGTCCTGTTGGGATGGTATGATTCTGTCCTCTGGGAACTGTGGAAGAGAGCGCTAGCCCGTGAGCAGCGACACCGGGGAACAATTCTTCCCTCCATCCAGGAAAGGTACTGGTCACAGTACGAAGTGGAAATGCTGTTATTGGGGAAAAAAGACACGCAAAGAATGAAAAACGGCGTTAAAGCGGAGTTACGGCCATGAAAAATTTTTTTCACTAAAAGTACCCCCGGGACAGTCAGGGTTAGTGCATTCCACAATGGATAGCCTCTGATCTGTCCCGGTTCGCACTTACCTGCAAGCAGAAATACTTACCTTTAAAATTTCTTCTCCAGCGTTGCCATCTCAGGTGTGGGCAGCTGAAGCCAGCGCGATCCTCTTCTGCGTCCTCTTCTGTGTCCTCTTCTCCCAGAATACGCCTGCAACGGCCCGCGACGTCACTTCCGGTTTGCAA
Source organism: Pelophylax lessonae (assembly GCF_965119305.1). Taxonomy (NCBI): domain Eukaryota; kingdom Metazoa; phylum Chordata; class Amphibia; order Anura; family Ranidae; genus Pelophylax; species Pelophylax lessonae. The sequence continues at coordinate 2,638,959 of NC_138774.1, read as the reverse complement.
TGATTCCTGGGAGCTGAACGTCATCGCTCCCAGGAATCAATGCGCCTGCACCGGCCCCGCTCGTCACTTCCGGTGCGGCGCCGCATTCCTCTACAGCTTCTGGGCATGCCCAGAAGCTGTTTATCAGGGAATGCGGCGTCGCACCGGAAGTGACGAGCGGGGCCGGTGCAGGCGCATTGATTCCTGGGAGCGATGACGTTCAGCTCCCAGGAATCATTGCAAACCGGAAGTGACGTCATGGGCCGCGGCCGCCGAGGGAGGAAGTGGAAGAAAGGTGAGTATATCTTTCTGCAATTACAAGGTACGTAAAAAAAAAAAAATCTTAACTACCCATTTCCTTTTCAGGTACCGAAAAGCAAGCGGATGGCCACAAAATGGATTATGTCGATTTTGTGGCCGGAACTCCGCTTTAAGCAGGCTGGTCCAGGCAGAGATGCGGTTGGATGAGAACTACAGAGCCCTCTGCTGGTATGTAGCCCGTGGAGGGCAGATGAGAGCCCAATGGAAGGCTTTGGCAAAGGTGGCCTGGGACTGTTATTAGAAAGGCTGTCCAAGGACCCTGACTTTGGGAGTGATCTGGAGTGGGGTCTGGAGGAAATCTTGGAATACAGAGAACAGTTGCTGAATGTTTCGGAAGTGCCCTGGGCACTAAAATATTTGGATTTTCTAGCCAATCAGGAATATGAGCTGGAGATCACCTACAGACAGCTGCTAGACTCTGCTCAGCAGCAGGTCTGGGCTCCCTTTTCCTGGGACTATCCAGAAGTACCAGCTGACAGTCCTGAAAACTCCTGGCTGAAGTGTCAGCAATGGGGGTTATGGAAGCAGAGGTCTTATGGCGGATGCAGCAAGTGCTATCTCACCATGACGGTCCTGTTTCTGCGAGGGACGATCTTGGATGGAGGAATGCGTCTGTCCAGCAGCCGGATGAGGGTATGGGAGATGGGGCAGTCGGCTCATCTCTCCAGCCACAGATCACAAAAAAGCATGGAGTTAATCGATTTTTTATCGGAGGATGTAACATTTACTGAACTTTCGACTTAAGTGCTGACAACAGGGCAGAGCTTTGCTAGCCTCTGCCCAGCACCGGTAACATGTTCTGGGTTTCAGAGACAGGAGATGGTGAACCTTTATCCCCAGACACCAGTTCCAGAGATTGGGAGTTTAATATACTTTTCTACTGAGAAGGAACAACCCAGTGAGCCTACAGCAGAAGAGCGGGCTTTCAGGCATAGCGCTGCTGACCTCTGCCTGCAAAAATTGGGGACTAGGGATGAGCTTTGAGTTCGAGTTGAACCTAAGTTCGAGCAGAACATTGGCTGTTCGCTCATTCGTAGAACTTCGAACAAATCGGGATTTTCAAACCAAATTCAAAAATTCTAACTTTTTTTTTTTTTAAAGGAAAATAAGTAAAAAGGAAGGTGCTTTATTACGTTCTAAGTGCAGTGAGATTGAGCAGTGATTATATATCAGCTACTAGGCCATCTAGAACCATGTAGAACATGTAGAACACCAGTTTGATTAGGGTTAGGGTTAGAGTTACGGTTAGGGTTAGAGTTACGGTTAGGGTTAGGGTTAGAGTTAGAATTAGAGTTAGGGTTTGGGTTGAGGTTAGGGTTAGAGTTAGGGTTACGGTTAGAGTAACTCTAAGGGTTAGGGTTAGAGTTAGGGTTAGGGTTAAGGTAACTCTAAGGGTTAGGGTTCAGGTTGAGGTTAGGGTTAGAGTTAGGGTTAGGGTTAAAGTTAGGGATAGGGCTAACCCTAACCCTAACCCTAAGGGTTAAAGTTAGGATAACTCTAAGGATTACAGTTAGGGTTAGAGTTAGGGTAACTCTAAGGGTTAGAGTTAGGGTTAGGGTTAGAGTTGGGGTTAGGGTTCAGGTTAGAGTTAGGGTTAGAGTTAGGGTTAGAGTTAGGGTCAGGGTTAAGGTAACTCTAAGGGTTAGGGTTCGGGTTGAGGTTAGGGTTAGGGTTAAGGTAACTCTAAGGGTTAGGGTTCGGGTTGAGGTTAGGGTTAGAGTTAGGGTTAGGGTAACTCTAAGGGTTAGAGTTAAAGTTAGGGATAGGGCTAACCCTAACCCCAACCCTAACTCTAACCCTAAGGGTTAAAGTTAGGATAACTCTAAGGGTTAGAGTTAGGGTTATGGTTAGAGTTGGGGTTAGGGTTCAGGTTAGAGTTAGGGTTAACCCTAACCCTAAGAGTTAGGGTTAGGGTTAGAGTTAGGGTTAGGGTTAAGGTAACTCTAAGGGTTAGGGTTGAGGTTTGGGTTAGAGTTAGGGTTAGGGTAACTCTAAGGGTTAGGGTTAGAGTTAGGGTTAGGGTTAGGGTTTTAGTAAGAGTTAGGGTTAGGGTTAACCATGTAAAACATGTAGAACATCAGTTTGATTAGGGTTAGGGCTAGAGTTGGGGTTAGGGTTAGCCTTAACCCTAACACTAACCCTAATCAAACTGATGTTCTACATGTTCTACATGGTTAACCCTAACCCTAACTCCAACTCTAACCCTAACCCTAAGTTAAGGGTTAGGGTTAGAGTTAGGGTTAGAGTTAGGGTTAGTTTAAATGCAAGTTTAAATGACATTTTTTCCTTTAGAAATGTATTTTTTGCTGTAGAAAGATCTATCCATGCTACAGATCCAAAACTTTACAGGCACATTGCAGGGATCCCCCAGGCACAATATTTAAAGGAATTTTTAATTTGTATTGTTTCACTTTAAATATTAAAATCACTGCTCCTTTAAAAATGCATTTTTTTTTTCATTGATATATGTTCTTTACGGCATTACCCAGGTCCCCATACCCTTTTTGGGGTAAAAAATTGCATTTAAGGCTTTAAAATGAGTTCTTTTGATTTTAGAATTTCGAATTCCTATAGACTTCAATAGGGTTTTGAAAGTTCGAGTTCGGGAAACTTTTCCGATGTTCGCGGTGTTCTGTGCGAACCGAACAGGGGTATGTTCAGCTCATCACTATTGGTGACCCTGGAGGATTTGTGCAAGGCCACCGACTTTACAGTTTACTTCCCAGTGGAAGAGCTGGCAGCAGGGTAGAACCTCACTGAGCTCTGCCCAGCACCAACAGCAGCTTCAGGCTTCCTCAGGGAAGAGGCAGCCGGCTTTTCTCCTACACCACTGACAGGGACATGGGACTTCCCAATAGCAGCATCTGTGGAGTTACAACAAACTTCTCCAGCTGAAGCGCTGGCAACCAGACAGAGGGTCCAACACCTCTGACCCACACCTGCGGCAGTTCCAGAGCCCCAGAGTGAGAAGGAGATGGTCGCTTCACCAGCAGCAGATCAGCATCCAGGGGGAGAAGGGAGAGGAGGTTGTCGTCCTCCCTCCCCAACAGTCAGCCAGAGTGAAGGAAATTGTCTTCCATCCCCAGCCAGAATCCATGCACCTGGGGGACAGTGACAGAGAAATATCTTCCCAGCAGCCAGATGCAGGAACGGGAGATGAAGCAGCCAGCTCATCTCCCTAACAGCAGCTGCACAGATTGGGAGAGATTCTTCTTCCCCAGCAGCAGATCCACAGTCTAGAAATGGAGGAAGCCAGCCTCCCTCCCCAACGGTTAGCTGGAGCGGATGATGTGGCATCCCCAGCAGACATGCTGACAACAGGACAGAGTGCTACCAACTAGTGATAGACCAATATCGGTTTTTCGTTGCCGATATTTTGGCCATTGCATATCGGTATCGGCCGATATTTTTGTACATTTAAAAATTTGCAAAATACACAAAAATTTCAACACAAATCTGTTACTGAACATGCAAAATGTTATTTATTAACATTTTTAACATTAAGGGCTCGTTCTTCACACCTTAACTGCATGAGAACTGATAGGAAAACTTCAATTGCAGGGACATTTAGTTTCACATCATCTGATTGTACATTAATGCATAATAAAACTGCTGCAGTAGTGGACTCACTCACTGCAATCATTTTAAATCACTACTGCAGTGCAGTCAGTGCAAAACTGCTAGAAAAAAAGCTAGGCAACAGCTACACAGTGGATTGGATTGGAGTCAGTGGACTACCTCTGCAGTAGGGCACTCACTGCAACTACTGCAGTCAGTGCAAAACTGCTAGATAAAAAGCTAGGCAACACAACAGCTAGTTAGTGGATTGGACTGGAGTCAGTGGTCTACCTCTGCAGTAGGGCGCTCACTGCAACTACTGCAGTCAGTACAAAACTGCTAATAAAAAAGCTAGGCAACAGCTACACAGTGGATTGGACTGGAGTCAGTGGGCTACCTCTACAGTAGGGCACTAACTGCAACTACAGCAGCCAGTGCTAAACTGCTAGCTAGAAAAAACCTAGTCAACAGCTAGACAGTGGATTGGAGTCAGTGGACTACCTCAGCAGTATGGCACTTACTGCAACTACTGCAGTCAGTGGAAAACTGCTAGATTAAAAGCTAGGCAACACAACAGCTAGACGATGGATTTTATTGGAGTCAGTGGACTACCTCTGCAGTCAGTGCAAAACTGCTAGAAAAAAAGCTAGGCAACAGCTAGACAGTAGATTTGAGTGGAGTGGAGTGGAGTGGAGTGGACATGATTCTTTTCAATACTCCCAGTTAAGTAGAACAATATTATACCGCAGAAAGTGGAACATTTCAGCATGTCCATGGTCACCTGTTAAAGGGCTTCCGTTTTATTCATATAATGCTGCCACTTCATAAACTTGCTCAGGAGGAGAGGAGGACAGAGGAGCAGAGAGAGAGAGGTATCTTCTAGCAAGGGAAGCAAGTCTTCTGTAGCGTGCCTCATTTTCTTTCCACCACTGAAGAGGATGGCTTCTTCTGTCAATTTCTGATTCCTTCAAATAGAGATGAAGTTCATCATCCAGGCTCATTATTGCAGATTCATAAAACATTGAATCCTCCGTATGAGGCCCCAATAAAACACTGAAAATGTCCTGATCAATTTGACCCCGATATAGAAGATTCTCTTCTGTTTGTTGACGTATTTTTGGACATTTTTCTGTTTTTGCAGCATGCTGCTCTTTCATATTATAAAAATAGTGATCTGATTCTGGACTTGTCTTTTCGGCAGGAACCTCCTGCACCTCCTGTTGAATATCTTCTGTCAGCCATTGTTTTGCCTTTGCCAATACATCATCGGAAGAGAAAGCATGGTTCTTGTATCGAGGATTCAAAGGACTTGCAAGCACAACATTTTTAATCTGTTCATGCTTCTCAAAACATATATCAATCAAAGCTCTTTGGCTTGACAGACCATCATTTGAAAGTTGGAGGGGGTTGTGTGCCATGACACAGAGGTCTAACATATCAGCAAGCCTCATTCCTTTCTGCATGTTTGCTCTGCTGTCTCGAAGTAGCACAAGCGTCACTCGGTCTTTGTTGATTCCCCAGTCTTCAAGCATGCCTAGAAACATTTCTCTACTGTACTCAGGTGTGTGGGATCCTTGCATCACTTTTGTTTTCAACACCAATTGCCTTTTGGTCCATTCGCTGTCAATAAAGTGGCATGTAAGAATCATTAGTGACTCTGACTCTGTCCTGACCAGCAGTCAGTCATGAATGAGAGTGAGTTGCCAGCATTCTCTGGTTGCAGCATAGCCTTTACTTTGTCATCAACCTTTTGGTGAATCTTTCCCAGCATTTCTGTTCGATAAAATTTGTCACTCTTCAGTGTGTGGCTTGGCCCAACTATGGACATCAACCGCTGAAATCCTGAGTCAGACACCATTGTAAATGGCTGGCTATCAGTGACAATCATCTCTGTGATTATTCTGTCCAGCAGTTGGGATCTTCCATCTGATTCTGAATCTAGACAGTGACACCTGTTTTTTTTTTTCAGAAACATATCTGTTATTGTTGCCTGGGATAGTGGAGGAGGTATTTCCAAATTAAATTGATATTCATTTTGTTTTTTCTGTGCTGCATGATATAGTTGATTATGATGAACTGTTAGATGGGCCCAAAGATTTGACGTATTTTTGTTTTTTTGCATTTACTGATCCCACGCTTATGTTTGTACATGTGTTGCACACTGCTGCTTCCTGGAGAAGGTTAAGACGAGAAATAGTCCCAGACCACACTTTTACTTTTTCTCTCCTCATCTATCTCCATTGCAATTGAAAGACACAAAAAAGTTTAAAAAATGGCTTGCTGGCACCCTGTTGTGGGTCAGACGGTCGCTGGCGCCTGGCAGTGTGGGTGGCTTGCTGGCACCCTTGTGGGTTGGTGGCTGACGCCTGGCGGTGTGGGTGGCTTGCTGGCACCCTATTGTGGGTTGGTGGCTGACGCCTGGCACTGTGGGTGGCTTGCTGGCACCCTATTGTGGGTTGGTGGCTGACGCCTGGCAGTGTGGGTGGCTTGCTTGCTGGCACCCTGTTGTGGGGTGGCTGGCTGCTGTCACCCTGTTGTGGGTCGGGGGTTGACGTCTGGCAGTGTGGGTGGCTTGCTTGCTGGCACCCTGTTGTAGGATGGCTGGCTGCTGTCACCAAGTTGTGGGTTGGTGGCTGACGCTTGGCAGTGTGGGTGGCTGGCTGGCACCCTGTTGTGGGTCAGTGGTTGACACCTGGCAGTGTGGCTGGCTTGGTGTCACCCTGTTGTGGGTGGCTTGCTGGAACACTGTGGTGGGTGGCTGGCTTGATGTCACCCTGTTGTTGGTGGCTGGCTTGCTGGAACACTGTGCTGGGTGGCTGGCTTGGTGTCACCCTGTTGTATGTGGCTGGCTTGCTGGAACACTGTGGTGGGTGGCTGGCTTGCTGGAACACTGTGGTGGGTGGCTGGCTTGGTGTCACCCTGTTGTGGGTGGCTGGCTTGCTGGAACACTGTGGTGGGCGGCTGACTTGGTGTCACCCTGTTGTGGGTGACTGGTTTGCTGGAACACTGTGGTGGGTGGCTGGCTTGCTGGAACACTGTGGTGGGTGGCTGGCTTGGGGTCTGTTGTGTGGGTGGCTGGCTGGCTTGGGGTCTGTTGTGTGGGTGGCTGGCTTGCTGGAACACTGTTGTGGGGTGGGTGGCTGGATGCTGGCCTGGCACCCTGTTGTTGTGGGTCGAATGGCTGGCACCCTGTGGTGGGTGGCTGAGGCCAGGGCCTGTGGGTGGATGGCTGGCACCGTGACCAGACTTCAGCTGGCTGCACAGTGCACACGAGACTGTCCGAGGCGTGGGAGGCGGTCTTAGAAGGCAGAACGTGTGCAACGCGCTGTGAAATTACGTCACATATGGGCCGCGCAGACGTGGGAGATGGTCTTAGCAGGCAGAACGTGTACAGCGCAACATACGCAGTGAAATTACGAAAATATCGGCAATATCGGTAACTTCAGAGGCCGATTCCAATGTATCGGGGGAAGTGCTTATCGGCCCCTGATATATTGGTGTTGACGATAATCGGTCGATCTTTACTACCAACCTCTGCCCATTCCCGGCAACAACTACAGAGTTTCAGGGTGCTGGAGCAGTGAGCCCCTCTTCCCAGTGACAAGCTGATGTAGTGAAGCTTCTACTCCCAACTGAATCGTTGGCAACAGGACAGAGTGCCGCTGGCCTCTGCCTTGCACCTACAGTGTCTCCATGGCTTCAGGAAACTGGGGCAGTCGGTCCCTCTGCACAGCAACAGACAGAGCCCTGGATTTTTAAAAAACACCCTGCTGAAGCGCTGGCATCCATCATGCTGGAAATCATGTTGACCACCTATGTGAGTTCACTCTGCTCGACAAATGAATATCAAACCAGGTGGAGGTCTTGTTAGTCGACCTTTGATGGGGGGAGAAATGTGACAGACCCACCCGGGACAGAGGCTTTTGGAGAGGACTGCAGGCAAGCCTCTTTCCTACTGACTATGGGCCCTGGCTTTTAAGGGAACACTACTCTTTGTGAGGTGTATGCTGGGGGGTGTAACGCTCATGCGTTTTTTGTTAATGAATGGATTTGCAGCTGCAGAATTGTTACATTCAGTAGTCGTGTAGAGATTCTGTTGAACAACATATCCAACTCTCAGGACTTCATCACCGTGCACAGCCTGTTATGCAAATTACATACACTCAATATGATGTTCCTGGAGTGATAGAATATATGATAGTATAGAGGTGAGAGACAGGCGATAGTATGGTGAACACTCAGTAATAGTATTCAGGAGAGTGGTAGGTGATGGTAGTATGCAGATAGGTTCTAGCAATCATGTATAGTACAGATGGTAGGGGACAGCAGAATGTATACAAGATAGAGTAACCTAGTGCAATGATAGATGATGGTAGTCCCAAGAGCTAACAATCTATGCAGATGATAGGAATAGATTAGATAGTAATAGTCTTTGTAATATGCAGTAGATGATAGTGAAAGTATAGGTTAGGAAGGAATCCCCTGCGGGGTACTTATCACTAGATAGTTAGTAGTAGCAAGGTCCAGTAGTAAGGAGTGATCCGGTAGCGAGATTCGGGATCGGCAGCGAGGTTCCGGTTCAGTTCAGGCAAAGGGTATAGCTAGAAGCTCCGGCAGCACAAGACAAGGTAAGGTGAACATGCGGTTTGATCGAGCAACGAGTGAGAGCAAACCGGCGATTGAAATAGCCGCTCATATCGGCGCTCGGCGATGATGTCATTGCCCTTAAAGGTGTATGCGTTCCATTTGGATAGCAAGATGGGATGCAATGTTAGGAGAGAAATGGAAATAAGGGTACCATAGGTACCAGAACATTACAGTACCCCCCCCCCTTAAGGCCGGCTCCGGAAGGCCTCTAGAACTGGTTTTTCCGGGTATTTTGAGTGGAAATGGCGAATCAGTCTAGGGGCATGTATATCGGATATATCCAGCCAGGTGTCGTCTTGGGGCCCATAGTTCTTCCATCGTACTAGATATTGGAGTCTTCTTCTATGGATACGAGAATCCAGAATCTCATTTATCTCAAATTCTTCTCCGCCTTCAACTTGTACAGGAGGTGGAGGTGAGATGGTAGGCCTTATTCCTTGGTTAGGAACATGGGGCTTTAGTAGCGACACATGGAAGATGGGATGTATCTTGAGGTCTGTTGGTAATGTGAGTTGTACTGCAGCTTTTCCAATAAGCTTCTCTATTGGGAAAGGTCCCAGGAATAACGGTCCAAGTTTTTTACTAGGGATCTTTAATCTCAGATTTTTTGTAGAAAGCCAGACAAGATCCCCAATGGCATATTGGGGAGAGGGTTTCCTTTGAAGGTCGTAGTACCTCTTTTGTTGGCTATGAGCATGTGAGATGGTGGTGTTGAGCAAACCCAGGGAATCCTTTATTTGGGTAAGATAATCAGAAGCCACTGGATTACTTGATGGCAAGATACGTGGTGGAAGAAGTGTGGGATGAAACCCATAGTTTAAGTAGAATGGACTTTGTTTAGTAGTGCTGTGGGTCGCGTTGTTATAGGCGAATTCCGCCAGCGGGAGGAGGTCCACCCAATCGTCCTGTAGATATGAAGTATAGCAATGTAGATATTGCTCAATGCACTGGTTAACTCTCTCTGTCTGTCCGTTGGTCTGAGGGTGGTAAGGAGAGGTAATTTTTTGCTCTATTCGTAGTATCTGACATAGAGCTAGCCAAAACTTCGAGATGAACTGTGAACCACGGTCAGACAGAAGTGTTTTTGGAATACCATGTAACTTAAAGCGGAGTTCCACCCTGGATTTTTTTTTTTTTTTTTTAATACCCCCAGGACAGTCAGGGCTAGTGCATTCCACAATGGCTAGCCTCTGATCTGTCCCGGGTTGCACTTACCTGCAAGACGAAATACTTACCTTGCAAACGTCTTGTCCAGCGCTGCCATCTCAGATGTGGGCAGCTTGAAGCTAGCGCGTCCTCTTCGGCGTCTTCTTCCGCCTTCTTTGGTCCCACGATGCTCTGCGCCGGCCCCGACGTCACTTCCGGGTCGCGCGCGTCACCCCTCCACAGCTTCTGGGCATGCCCAGAAGCTGTTTAGAAGGGGATGACGCGCGCGACCCGGAACTGACGTCGGGGCCGGTGCAGGCGCAATGATTCCTGGGAGCTATGACGTCCAGCTCCCAGGAATCATTGCAGAGCCAGGAAGTGACGACGGGCCGCGGCCGAGGAAGGAGGAAGAAGGAAGTAAGGTAAGTATATTTTCTTCGCTACGAGGTAAGTAAAAAAAAAAAAAATATGCGATTATCCATTTCTTTTTCAGGTGACCCGGAGCGAGAAGATGGAGGTAAGTATAAAAATAGGGTGGAACTCCACTTTAAAGACATGTTTCACAAGTAATTCCGCTGTTTGTTTGGATGAAGGTAGTCTTCGGATAGGAGTGAAATGTGCCATCTTGGTCAGATGGTCCACTGACACTAAAATGGTGTTGAATCCTTTGGAAGGTGGTAGTTCTACTATAAAGTCTAAGGATACCACTTCCCACGGAACCTGGGGTATTGGTAAACTACAAAGTAGACCCGATGGTTTTGTAGTGTCAATTTTGGACCTTGCACAGATGTCACAAGATGAAACGAACTTTTGTACGGTCATCTTCATGTCAGGCCACCAAAACTGCCTAGTAAGTAGATTAAATGTTTTAGTCATACCCATATGTCCTGCCATAGGTACATCATGCGACAATTCCAAGATCTTGGTTCGCATAGTAGAGGAAGCCTTCTGCATCAGCATTTAGTTGTGGTGGAGGTGAATCCAGTCCTATGCTGTGCAAAATCTCTTCCTTCAGGGAACGGACAACACCGATAATACATTCATAGGGTATTATAGGAACTGAGGGAACCTCGGAGTAGCCATCCTCGGTTAATCATAAAAGCGCATCCGCTTTTTTATTTTTGTCTGCAGGCGTGTAGGTCACTAGAAAATTAAATCTCAAAAAGAATAACGACCATCGTACCTGCCGGTGGGAAAGAGTTCTATTAGTCTGAGGGTATTGAAGGTTTTTGTGATCAGTATATATAAGGATTGGCAATTGAGTACCCTCAAGTAGATGTTGCCAATTCTCTAACGCCAGTTTTATGGCTAGTAACTCTTTTTCACCCACTGGGTAATTCACCTCGGGGCTGCTTAATGACTTTGAGAAGAAAGCAACTGGGTGAAGTGGTGAGGTGTTTGTTGGTCGTTGTGAGAGAACTGCTCCTACTGCCATATTTGACGCATCTACCTCCAAAATATATTGAAGGGATGGGTCTGGATGGCGTAGTATGGGAGCAGAAGTAAAGCTTGATTTCAACAGGCAGAACGCTCCATTTGCTTCTTCTGACCATTTGAATGTTTTTTTTGTACTTGTGAGTTGTGTGAGAGGTCTCACAATGGCAGAGAAGTTCTTAATGAACTTTCTATAGTAGTTAGAGAATCCGAGGAATCTTTGTAATGCTTTGCGAGTTGTTGGCACAGGCCAATCCAGAATGCAGGATATTTTGCTCATGTCCATTTTGATTCCATTTTTGGATATAATGTATCCTAGGAATAGTACTTCCTCTTTATGAAATAAACATTTTTTTGATTTAACATATAAGTTATGTGCAAGTAGTCTTGACAACACGAGTCTTACATGTTTTATGTGCTCAGGTAAGGAATGAGAATAAATAAGTATATCGTCCAAATATACTAAAACACAAACGTTAAGCAAGTCTCTGAATATATCATTTATAAATCGTTGGAAGGCTGCGGGAGCATTACACAAGCCAAATGGCATCACGAGGTACTCAAACAGTCCGTATCTGGTTTTGAATGCTGTCTTTCATTCATCCCCGTCACGGATTCGAATTAACTTGTATGCCCCTTTTAGGTCCAATTTCGAAAAGTATGAAGCTCCGCGCACTTGTTCTATAAGTTCAGGAATAAGCGGTAAAGGATAACAATCCTTTATTGTAATGGTATTTAATTGTCTGAAATCAATAATAGGTCTGAGACTTGAATCCTTATTGCGGACAAAGAAGAGTCCTGCAGCAGTGGAGGAAGTAGAAGGTCTGATGAATCCTTTCGCCAAATTTTCATCCAAGTATTCCTTGAGATGAGAGAGTTCATCCTGTGAAAGAGGATAAACGTGACCGAAAGGTAATTTGCTATTAGGGAGTAGATCGATACAACAATCATAGTCCCTATGGGGAGGCAACACTTGAGCGTTTTTCTCAAGGAAGACCTCCGCCAAATCGTCATAACATGGTGGTATAATCTTATCCGACACCACAGACAGGATCCTTCCATATGATGAGAGGTTACACGTGGTTTCACAGTAGTGAGAAGAGAAGGTTAGAGTTCTTGTTTTCCAATCGATGATAGGTTGATGTATGTGTAACCAGGGGAGTCCCAAAATAATGGGAAAATGTGGTGAGGTCAGTACATCAAAAGTGGTGGTCTCCACATGGGATTTGTCAGCAGTGACGAGGAGTGCTTGTGTCTGATTGGTGATGGGACCAGAGGATAACGGAATACCGTTAATGAAACTAACAGAGACAGGTTTAAGTTTTGAAATAATAGGTATTTTATTTAAGGTAACAAAACAAGTATCAATGTAGTTTCCACAAGATCCTGTGTCAATCATAGCCTTGGTGGTGATCCTAGTTTGGTCCCACTGTAATGTCAAATGAATAAAAAGATAAGGATTAGAAAAGGAAGTTGTTAGTCCCCCTAGCAAGACATTTAAACACTCACCCTCTTTTTTGCGGACAAGGGGACAGCCGCATATCAAATGATCCGGGGATGCGCAGTACATGCAGAGATGTTTGGATTTCCTCCTGGCACGTTCGGAAAAGGTCAAAGGTGGACGTATCATTCCTACTTCCATAGGAGTAGGGTCAACAGGCGACATCTGAGAAGGTCTGGACAATGGTAATCCCATCTTCTCACATTTCTTTCTCGTAGTCGTCTGTCAATATTGACACTGGTCTGTATCAGGCCATCCAAGGTGTCAGGTAAATCCGCTCGGGCGAGCTCGTCTTTAACGGCTTCTGATAGGCCGAGTCTGAACTGCGTTCGCAAGGATGTGTCATTCCACCCTGAATCAGGGGACCATCTTTTGAAATCTGCCACGAAGTCTCCTTCCTTGTTTTAAAGCCCTCAATTGGGTATCAGCAGTACTCTGCTTATTGGGGTCTTCATATAAACTAGCGAGTTGCGCTAGGAATAAAGGATAGGAGTTAAGGAGTGGGTCATCTTTCTCAAAGAGAGCGTCTGCCCAGGCCCGGGGGTCACCCGTCAAATAGGAAATAGCGGTACAGACTTTGATTTGGTCGGTGGGATAGGTATGAGGTTTCAACAAGAAAAGCAATCGACATGCGTTTTTAAATTCACGAAATTTACTCCGATCACCAGTAAACACTAGAGGAGGGTTTACCTTAGGTTCACGGGGCTGGGCAGCAGAGAGCTGCGCAAGACGGCCAACCTGCTGTCTTAAAGCCTGATTTTCGTTTTTTACCTCTGTAAGAGCAAGTATCAATGCATCTACTTGTTGTTTTAGTTGCATTACTTGAGTGGACAAATCTGCTGAATCCATATTTTTTTTTTTTTTAAGGCTCGATCAATCTGTAACGCTCATGCGTTTTTTGTTAATGAATGGATTTGCAGCTGCAGAATTGTTACACTCAGTAGTCGTGTAGAGATTCTGTTGAACAACATATCCAACTCTCAGGACTTCATCACCGTGCACAGCCTGTTATGCAAATTACATACACTCAATATGATGTTCCTGGAGTGATAGAATATATGATAGTATAGAGTTGAGAGACAGGCGATAGTATGGTGAGCACTCAGTAATAGTATTCAGGAGAGTGGTAGGTGATGGTAGTATGCAGATAGGTTCTAGCAATCATGTATAGTACAGATGGTAGGGGACAGCAGAATGTATACAAGATAGAGTAACCTAGTGCAATGATAGATGATGGTAGTCCCAAGAGCTAACAATCTATGCAGATGATAGGAATAGATTAGATAGTAATAGTCTCTGTAATATGCAGTAGATGATAGTGAAAGTATAGGTTAGGAAGGAATCCCCTGCGGGGTACTTATCACTAGATAGTTAGTAGTAGCAAGGTCCAGTAGTAAGGAGTGATCCGGTAGCGAGATACGGGATCGGCAGCGAGGTTCCGGTTCAGTTCAGGCAAAGGGTATAGCTAGAAGCTCCGGCAGCACAAGACAAGGTAAGGTGAACATGCGGTTTGATCGAGCAATGAGTGAGAGCAAACCGGCGATTGAAATAGCCGCTCATAGCGGCGCTCGGCGATGATGTCATTGCCCTTAAAGGTGTATGCGTTCCATTTGGATAGCAAGATGGGACGCAATGTTAGGAGAGAAATGGAAATAAGGGTACCATAGGTACCAGAACATTACAGGGGGGCCCTTGGAGTAATATTACTTTGGATTCGAGCCCATGTCTCCCCAAGGCACACAGACTCTGGAACTCTAGGACCGGGGGCCCTGTTTAGGGCCTACTGCCCCATTACCAATATGGACTGCTCGACACAGTCAGACTCATAGCAGATGTTAATATCATCAGCTCAGCCACCGGTCTTCCATACATTGTTTATTGTGCTAATTAACACACCTATTGTCTGTCAGCAAACTATTGAGGGATGTGTTTACTCTTGTAATAATGTATATTGTACTTTGTGAGCTCGATGTCGCAAGTTTGACCTGGAATGAGATCCCTGATTGTCCAGGTGGCTGGTTATTTAATTAACTGTTTATAGTGTTGATTATATTTCTGTATACAGTTGCGTTTGCATATGATAATGTGATCAGCCTCATCTGAGAATGTAGTATATAAAAGCCTGTATTCTTGTTCAATAAAGAGTTCCAGTTTTGCAGCTAAACAAGTCCCGTCTAGTTCTTGGTTGCAATAGGCGGCTATAATATCTGATATCTATGTTCAGACTGGAGGAAGCTGTATACTGACAGAAGCACTCAAGCGGAGTGTGGGACGGTTCCGTCACACCCGATACAAATCCCCCACCCTCCACAGATCACTCACCCCATACCAATCATCACGCCCCCATACCAATCATCCTGCCCCCCATACCAATCGTCCTGCCCCCATAACAATCATCCAACCCCCATAACAATCATCCTGCCCCAATACAATCATCCAACCCCCATACCAATCATCCAACCCCCTTACCAATCATCCCCCCCATACCAATCATCCTGCCCCCATACAAACCCCCCCACCCCGATAAAAATCCCCCCCTATACCAGTCATCCCGCCCCACTACCAATCATCACATACCCAAACAAATCCCCCCCATACCAATCATTCTGCCCCCATACCAATCATCTCACCCCCATACAAATCATCCCCGCAATACCAATCATCATCCCCATACCAATCCTCTCACCCCCATACAAATCATCCCCCCAATACAAATTATCCCCGCAATACCAATCATCCCCATACCATTCATCTCACCCCCATACAAATTCCTAACACCCCCATACCAATCATCCCCCCCAAACCAATCATCCCGCCCTCATACAAATCATCTTACCCCCATGCAAATCCCCCCATACCAACCCCCCCATACCTTTCATCCCACCATACCAATCCTCCAATCCTCCTGGCTCCATACCAATCATCCCCCCCCCCATACCAATCATCACGCCCCCATAAAATCATCCCACCCTATTCCAATCATCCCAGCCCTATACCAATCACCCCCCCCATACCAATCCTCCTGCCTCCATACCAATCATCCTCCCCCCTATACCAATCACCCCCCCCCTATACCCATCCTCCTGCCTCCATACCAATCATCCCACCCCCATACCAATCATCCCAGCCCTATACCAATCATCCCCCTAAACCAATCATCCCCCCTATACCCATCCTCCTGCCTCCATACCAATCATCCCACCCCATACCAATCATCCCCCACCCTCCATACCAATCATTCCTCCCCCCCGCCCCAATACCAATCATCCCACCTCTATTCCAATCATTCCCCCCTCCCATACCAATCATCCCACCCCTATACAAATCATCCCACCCCTATACAAATCATCCTACCCCTATACCAATCATCCTGCCTCCATACCAATCATCCCACCCCTATAAAATCATTCCACCCCTATACCAATCATCCCAACTCTATACCAATCACCCCCCTATAAAATCATCCTGCCTCCATACCAATCTTTCCACCCCGAACCAATCACCCCCCCCATACCAATCATCCCGCCCCCATACCAATGATCCTAAATCCATACCAATCATCCCAATCATCCCACTCCCAAACAATTCCCACCTTACAAGTCCCACCCCCATACCAGTCATCCCATCTCCATACAGATCCCCTTCCCAAAACCAATCATCCCTCCCCCCTACAAATCTCAGACCCTCGTAGCAATACATACACCCCCATAAAAATCTCTCAACCACCACCTTACAAATCCCCCACCCTCATACCAATAATTACACCCCTCTACAAACCCCCCCCACCACCTTACAAATCCCCCACCCTCGTATCAATAATTACATCCCTCTACAAACCCCCCCCCCCCCACCTTACAAATCCCCCACCCTCGTATCAGTAATTACACCCCTCTACCAGTGCACTTACCCGACGGCAGCTTCTCTTCAGTCCCGACTCCCTGCGTCTCCTTGAGTCCTCAGTCCTCCCGCCTCCTCCTCGGCCAATGGCATGGGTTTTGCCTTTCGGCCAATCAGGAAGCAGGAGGACCCGCTCCCTGATTGGCCCGGAGGAGGATCCGTGTGACAATAGCGAATTCACATTCGCTATTGTCACACAATGGGCGGGCTCGGGGCGCACTGCTCTGCTCCTCGTCCGCCACGTCTGCGGCTGCGCTGTCTGAAACTGTGCTTGCGCGGGACCGTCAATTAGACTGCGCGTCCGCGCATGCGCGCATCTTAAAGGGAACAATGGTCATGAGAGACTGTGACCTGCCCTGTCTCCTCATTGAAGTGCTTACAAGGACAGCAGAGGGCGCTGTGCTTCACTTCAACAAAAATGACTCTGCCTAGAAAGCTAGTGTTAAGGGACAAGCTCTTCCAGACAAGAGAAGACCCCCAGCATGTCAAGACACTGGTTAGCAGAGGTAGTCAGGGAGGGAGTGGAAATGTCGCCCTCACATTTAATGAAGGAGGATTTTTTCACTCAACTGTTCAGATAGTTAGGCTTGCATTCCCTATGTGATGTATTTGACTAACTCTTGTTTCCTTTTCTCTATACAGGTGGGACCACCTTAGAGATAGACAGTCAGGATGTTTGCATTTTATTTATTTTTTTGCTGTTCTCCACCAAGTGAGTTTATTTTTCGGGGGGGGGGGGGGGGTCCATCAGTTTCATGCACCTTAACCTGTTTGTAAAATTTGTACAGCAGAGTGTAAAGATCTATTTTTCTACGCTAATTTATTTGTAAATTTGTTTTTTCCAGGTTTGTGGGATACTCCTGATTTTTGACAGGAGGCGGCTGCCTCAGAGTCAGAGGGACCTGACTCAATTTGGTGTGGGGTGGGTGTTGCATCCTACAGGTAGGTGCTAGGCAAATGTATAGTGGGCCTTGTCTGCCTCACAGCAGGGCCATGATTTATTTTTGCCAGGATGTCACGGCTACCAGATGTGCCTGCTGAGAGGGGGAGTCTCCCCCCTGGTTCCTGTGAGAGGCTTCTCATAGGGCAGTGGAGGAAACCCAATCAGGGAACACATTCAGGCTTGTAACTACCCCAGAAGGCAGATTATGCCGCAAGGAATTCTGGGGGTTGGTATAAGTTTGGGGGAAGTGCGTGACACTGCGTCTTTGGCGGGAGCAGAGTCACAGGAGGGAGAGAATGGCTGTCTCTCCTCCTGTCTGAGGAAGGTGGATATCTCGGGGTGCCGCCTGAGAATCCGGAGAGTGCTGAGTTGAGCTGAGGGGATCCGGTGTGACGAGAACCAACGGAGAGCGAGAGGGGTCCAGTCCCAGGAAAACCTACACTGGTCATGAGTACTGAGGATTGCCCCTGGGGGTCTACCTGAAGTGTTAGAGGGGACCACTCTGGAGAAGGTTCTAGGATCCAGATATCAGCTGGCTGTAAAGGGGGTACCTAGGCTGAGGACCCTGAAGTGACAGAGGGGGTACCTAGTCAGGGGACCCTGAAGAGTTAAAGGGGGCACCTGCAGTTTGGGCGAGAGGGGTCCAGTCCCAGGAAAGCCTACACAGGTCGTGAGTACTGAGGATTGCCCCTGGAGTTCTACCTGAAGTGTTAGGAGGGACCACTCCGGAGGAGGTTCTAGGATTCAGATATCAGCTGGCTGTAAAGGGGGTACCTAGGTTGAGGACCCTGAAGTGACAGAGGGGGTACCTAGTCAGGGGACCCTGAAGAGTTAAAGGGGGCACCTGCAGTTTGGGCGAGAGGGGTCCAGTCCCAGGAAAGCCTACACAGGTCGTGAGTACTGAGGATTGCCCCTGGGGTTCTACCTGAAGTGTTAGGAGGGACCACTCCGGAGGAGGTTCTAGGATTCAGATATCAGCTGGCTGTAAAGGGGGTACCTAGGTTGAGGACCCTGAAGTGACAGAGGGGGTACCTAGTCAGTGGACCATGAAGAGTTAAAGGGGGCACCTGCAGTTTGGGCCCTGAAGAGACAGTGTACAGTGTGTTAGTTGAGAGTTGTGTAGAAAAAAGACAGGCGCCACTCTAAGTGCAGTAAGGAAAGTTTAATGAGGTAAATACACACCAAATACTCACAATTGAGCAGGTGAAAAGAGGCAGTGTATAACATATCAGCTGGTCCGTCCATGAGGTGGGTTTGTCCGGGTGCCACAATCAGTCAGTAGTAGTCCGCTGTAGCCGATGGATGTCGGCACTTCCTGGATACTGGGGACAAAGAGGTGGACTTCCTGCGACAGTCCCCCAGGCGTGACGCAAGGACGTGATGACGCAGACAGGCGACGCGTTATCGGAGCATGCGCCAGAGGCCTGAGGAAGCGCATGAGTTCTCTTCTCACTTGTGGCAGAGCAGCCTTCAGTGCCCAAGGACTTTATATACATATGGACTCTATATGGACCTTTCATGTGCATTGGACATTTTTAGTGTGTATGGTAGCAACGGTTGGTTTTCCTTATTTTTCCTTGCGCCGGTACACCAATTTGTTTGTTAGTTGAGAGTTGCAGTCATACAGGAATTCATATCAATCTACATCAAGCCATTGCAAGGTTGGAGGAAGAAGTCAGGGACTTTGCAGTGCAGCAGCGTTAGAAGCTCATTATTCTACAGTCCTGGATCTTCTGGACTCAAAGTCGAGGATTCAGCACTTCTTTCTGAGAGTCAGAGAGCGTCGGCTGGCGTCAAGGCAGCGCTAACAGACATTTCCTGAGAAAGTCCCGATTTGTAATTAGTTGAGCCTAAAGGAGAATCCCACTCATTCCCTTCTCCCATCCCCTTATCTACAATAAAACCACAAAACCAAGATGGCGGAGTTGTCAATGTCTCAGTTCTCACACTCAGGGTCGCAGCTCACATGGGCTGGAGAGGTAACCGGTAACAATGGCAGACCCACATCAGGACCAATGCCTGGAAAACCTGCTACAGGGGTATGGGGGGATGTAGGAGAAGGGGGTATGGGGGGTGTAGGAGAAGGGGGTATGGGGGATGTAGGAGAAGAGTGTACAGGGGTGTAGCAGAAGGGGGTACGGGGGATGTAGAAGAAGGGGTGTAGGAGAAGGGGGTATGGGGGTGTAGGAGAAGGGGGTATGGGGGGTGTAGGAGAAGGGGGTATGGTAGGGGTGTAAAACATGGGGTTATGGGGGGGGAAAGTTTGCAGATGTAAGGGGTTATGAGGGATGTAGGAGAAGGGGGTATGAGGGGTGTAGGAGAAGGAAGTATGAGGGGTGTAGGAGAAGGGGGTATGGGGGGTGTAAGAGAAGGGGGTATGGGGGGTGTAGGAGAAGGGGGTATGGGGGATGTAAGAGAAGGGGGTATGGGGGGTGTAGGAGAAGGGGGTATGGGGGATGTAAGAGAAGGGGGTATGGGGGATGTAGGAGAAGGGGGTATGGGGGATGTAGGAGAAGAGTGTACAGGGGTGTAGCAGAAGGGGGTACGGGGGATGTAGAAGAAGGGGTGTAGGAGAAGGGGGTATGAGGGGTGTAGGAGAAGGAAGTATGAGGGGTGTAGGAGAAGGGGGTATGGGGGATGTAAGAGAAGGGGGTATGGGGGATGTAGGAGAAGGGGGTATGGGGGATGTAGGAGAAGGGGGTATGGGGGATGTAGGAGAAGAGTGTACAGGGGTGTAGCAGAAGGGGGTACGGGGGATGTAGAAGAAGGGGTGTAGGAGAAGGGGGTATGGGGGGTGTAGGAGAAGAGTGTACAGGGGTGTAGCAGAAGGGGGTACGGGGGATGTAGAAGAAGGGGTGTAGGAGAAGGGGGTATGGGGGGTGTAGGAGAAGGGGGTATGGGGGATGTAAGAGAAGGGGGTATGGGGGATGTAGGAGAAGGGGGTATGGGGGATGTAGGAGAAGAGTGTACAGGGGTGTAGCAGAAGGGGGTACGGGGGATGTAGAAGAAGGGGTGTAGGAGAAGGGGGTATGGGGGGTGTAGGAGAAGAGTGTACAGGGGTGTAGCAGAAGGGGGTACGGGGGATGTAGAAGAAGGGGTGTAGGAGAAGGGGGTATGGGGGGTGTAGGAGATGGGGGTATGGTAGGGGTGTAAAACATGGGGTTATGGGGGGGGGAAAGTTTGCAGATGTAAGGGGTTATGAGGGATGTAGGAGAAGGGGGTATGGGGGGTGTAGGAGAAGGGGGTATGGGGGGTGTAGGAGAAGGGGGTATGGTAGGGGTGTCAAACATGGGGTTATGGGGGGGGGGAAAGTTTGCAGATGTAAGGGGTTATGAGGGATGTAGGAGAAGGAAGTATGGGGGGTGTAGGAGAAGGGGGTATTAGGGATGTAGAAGAAGGGGGTATGGGGGGTGTAGGAGAAGGGGGTATGGGGGGTGTAGGAGAAGGGGGTATGGGGGATGTAAGAGAAGGGGGTATTAGGGATGTAGGAGAAGGGGGTATGGGGGATGTAAGAGAAGGGGGTATTAGGGATGTAGAAGAAGGGGGTATGGGGGGTGTAGGAGAAGGGGGTATGAGGGGTGTAGAAGAAGGGGGTATGGGGGGTGTAGGAGAAGGGGGTATGAGGGGTGTAGAAGAAGGGGGTATTAGGGATGTAGGAGAAGGGGGTATGGGGGATGTAGAAGGAGGAGGTATTAGGGAGAGTAGAGGGTTGGGAGAAGTAGGGGTAAGAGGTACAGGAGGATGCTGAGGTGGAGGGTATATAGAAGGAGGAGGTATAGGAGGCATGTAAAAAAAAGAGGGGATGAATAAGGAAGGGGGGATAGAGAGGTGAGAAAGAGTGGGGATCAGGGGGGAATACGGGGGGGGTATAAGAGGAGTGCGGGAGTTGGGGGATGTGGGGAAGGAGGGTACGTTGTAGAGGGAAGGGGTTGGGATAGATATACGGGAAGGGTGTATGTAGGGGTTCAGGGGGGTATACGGGGGGGTATGTAGGGGGGAGGGGGGTATACGGGGGGGGTGTATGTAGGGGTACAGAAGGAATGTGGAGGAAAAAGGTACAAGAAAAAGGGGTGTAATAAGTGGAGTGGATCCTTCCACTCAGGGGTAGTTAGGGAGAAGGGGGTGTGTGGGGTGGAGTGGCTCCGCCTCCTCAGGGGCAGTTAGGGAGAAGGGGGTGTGTCCATCTAGGCCCCTCCCCTGCGGATCCAGTCATTGTGTTCTGTGTACACTGCTATGGGGGCCTCCCTCTGGACATTGTTGGGGGTTGGGCCAATTGTGGCCCTCAGAGTGGAGTTATCCTTTATGTTGGGACAATAAGAGTGACGTGATAGGTGGGGCAGAGCGTCACCCCTCCCTGATAAAGGGGAGGGGCGGGTAGGTGGGATCAGCCGCTGTCAGTGTCTGTCCGCTATGACTCGTTATAAATAAAGTTTTTTGCCATGGAGCTGTGAGGCCTTTGGAGCAGCAAGATGGCGGACGCGGCACTTCCGGCGGCCTCAGAGCCCCTCGCACTGAATGGAGGAATGGGAGGGGAAAGATGGCCGACTTCCGCTGGCGCTCCTAGGCGCGTCCTCGGCGCCCTTTCTGCTCTGCTCGTGCCCGCGCCCGCGCGCCCGCCGGAAGGAAGGAGCCGCCATTACAGGAGGAGACTCCCGAGTCACCCGGATACACCCGGAAACCGCGGCCCGGGGCTCCCCGACACCCGAGTCACCCGGATCCAGGCCCAGGCCGGTGACCCGACCACACCCGGGTGAGACATGGCGGGGGGAGGGGCGGCACACCCGCTCTGCGGGCTCACATGTCAGGGCGGGGGGGAGCATTGTATGTACATAGAGGGGGAGACCGGCGTGTGGGGGATGGGTGCACCCCAAACCTTTCCCTACAGGTAGTGTGCGTACCCCCCATACAAAAGTATTCACCCCCCCATGTGTGTACCCCAAATTATCCCCCTCCCCCATCCTATACACTGTGTGTACCCCAAATATCCCCTCCCCCATCCTATATACTGTGTGTACCCCCCTCCCCCATTCTATATACTGTGTGCACCCCCAAATATCCCCTCCCCCATCCTATATACTGTGTGCACCCCCAAATATTCCCCCTCCCCCATCCTATATACTGTGTGTACCCCAAATTATCCCCCTCCCCCATCCTATATACAGTGTGTACCCCCAAATATCCCCTCCCCCATCCTATATACTGTGTGCACCCCCAAATATCCCCTCCCCCATCCTATATACTGTGTGTACCCCCAAATATCTCCCTCCCCCATCCTATATACAGTGTGCACCCCCAAATATCCCCCTCCCCCATCCTATATACTGTGTGTACCCCCAAATATCTCCCTCCCCCATCCTATATACAGTGTGTACCCCAAATTATCCCCCTCCCCCCATCCTATATACTGTGTGTACCCCAAATTATCCCCCTCCCCCATCCTATATACAGTGTGTACCCCCAAATATCCCCTCCCCCATCCTATATACTGTGTGCACCCCCAAATATCTCCCTCCCCCATCCTATATACTGTGTGTACCCCCCAATACCCCCCTCCCCCATCCTATATACTGTGTGTACCCCCTCCCCCATCCTATATACTGTGTGTACCCCAAATTATCCCCTCCCCCATCCTATATACTGTGTGTACCCCCCAATACCCCCCTCCCCCATCCTATATACTGTGTGTACCCCCTCCCCCATCCTATATACTGTGTGTACCCCAAATTATCCCCCTCCCCCATCCTATATACTGTGTGTACCCCAAATATCCCCCATCCTATATACTGTGTGTACCCCAAATATTCCCCCTCCCCCATCCTATATACTGTGTGTACCCCAAATATTCCCCCTCCCCCATCCTATATACTGTGTGTACCCCAAATATTCCCCCTCCCCCATCCTATATACTGTGTGTACCCCAAATATTCCCCCTCCCCCATCCTATATACTGTGTGTACCCCAAATATTCCCCCTCCCCCATCCTATATACTGTGTGTACCCCAAATTATCCCTCTCCCCCATCCTATATACTGTGTGTACCCCACATTATCCCTCTCCCCCATCCTATATACTGTGTGCACCCCCTCCCCCATCCTATATACCGTGTGTACCCCAAATTATCCCCCTCCTCCATCCTATATACTGTGTACCCCCCAAATATCACCCTCCCCCATCCTATATACTGTGTGCACCCCCAAATATCCCCCTCCCCCATCCTATATACTGTGTGTACCCCAAATATCCCCTCCCCCATCCTATATACTGTGTGCACCCCCTCCCCCATCCTATATACTGTGTGTACCCCAAATTATCCCCCTCCTCCATCCTATATACTGTGTACCCCCCAAATATCACCCTCCCCCATCCTATATACTGTGTGCACCCCCAAATATCCCCCTCCCCCATCCTATATACTGTGTGTACCCCAAATATCCCCTCCCCCATCCTATATACTGTGTGCACCCCCAAATATCACCCTCCCCATCTTATATACTGTGCATACCCCAAATTATCCCCCTCCCATCCTATATACAGTATGTACCCCCAAATTATCCCCCATCCTATATACAGCGTGCACCCCCAAATATCCCCCTCCCCCATCCTATATACTGTGTGTACCCCAAATATCCCCCATTTTATGTACTGTGTACCCCCCCAAATATCCCCTTCCCCATCCTACTTACTGTGTACCCCCCAAATATTACTCTCCCAGTCCTGTGTACCCCAATGTATTCACTCCCCATCGTCCTCTATACAGCACTGTCCGCCTCCCGCCCCCTCACTGTCCGCCTCCCGCCCCCTCACTGTCCGCCTCCCGCCCCCTCACTGTCCGCCTCCCGCCCCCTCACTGTCCGCCTCCCGCCCCCTCACTGTCCGCCTCCCGCCCCCTCACTGTCCGCCTCCCGCCCCCTCACTGTCCGCCTCCCGCCCCCTCACTGTCCGCCTCCCGCCCTCTCACTGTCCGCCTCCCGCCCCCTCACTGTCCGCCTCCCGCCCTCTCACTGTCCGCCTCCCGCCCCCTCACTGTCCGCCTCCCGCCCCCTCACTGTCCGCCTCCCGCCCCCTCACTGTCCGCCTCCCGCCCCCTCACTGTCCGCCTCCCGCCCCCTCACTGTCCGCCTCCCGCCCCCTCACTGTCCGCCTCCCGCCCTCTCACTGTCCGCCTCCCGCCCTCTCACTGTCCGCCTCCCGCCCCCTCACTGTCCGCCTCCCGCCCTCTCACTGTCCGCCTCCCGCCCTCTCACTGTCCGCCTCCCGCCCTCTCACTGTCCGCCTCCCGCCCTCTCACTGTCCGCCTCCCGCCCCCTCACTGTCCGCCTCCCGCCCCCTCACTGTCCGCCTCCCGCCCCCTCACTGTCCGCCTCCCGCCCCCTCACTGTCCGCCTCCCGCCCCCTCACTGTCCGCCTCCCGCCCCCTCACTGTCCGCCTCCCGCCCCCTCACTGTCCGCCTCCCGCCCCCTCACTGTCCGCCTCCCGCCCCCTCACTGTCCGCCTCCCGCCCCCTCACTGTCCGCCTCCCGCCCCCTCACTGTCCGCCTCCCGCCCCCTCACTGTCCGCCTCCCGCCCCCTCACTGTCCGCCTCCCGCCCCCTCACTGTCCGCCTCCCGCCCCCTCACTGTCCGCCTCCCGCCCCCTCACTGTCCGCCTCCCGCCCCCTCACTGTCCGCCTCCCGCCCTCTCACTGTCCGCCTCCCGCCCTCTCACTGTCCGCCTCCCGCCCTCTCACTGTCCGCCTCCCGCCCTCTCACTGTCCGCCTCCCGCCCCCTCACTGTCCGCCTCCCGCCCCCTCACTGTCCGCCTCCCGCCCCCTCACTGTCCGCCTCCCGCCCCCTCACTGTACACACTGTACGCCTCCCGCCCTCTCACTGTCCGCCTCCCGCCCTCTCACTGTACACACTGTACCCCTCCCGCCCTCTCACTGTACACACTGTACCCCTCCCGCCCTCTTTGTGTAGGCACTGTACCCCTCCCGCCCTGTTTCTGTAGGCACTGTACCCCTCCCGCCCTCTTTGTGTAGGCACTGTACCCCTCCCGCCCTCTTTGTGTAGGCACTGTACCCCTCCCGCCCTCTTTGTGTAGGCACTGTACACCTCCCGCCCTCTTTGTGTAGGCACTGTACCCCTCCCGCCCTCTTTGTGTAGGCACTGTACCCCTCCCGCCCTCTTTGTGTAGGCACTGTACACCTCCCGCCCTCTTTGTGTAGGCACTGTACCCCTCCCGCCCTCTTTGTGTAGGCACTGTACACCTCCCGCCCTCTTTGTGTAGGCACTGTACACCTCCCGCCCTCTTTGTGTAGGCACTGTACCCCTCCCGCTCTCTTTGTGTAGGCACTCTACACCTCCCGCCCTCTTTGTGTAGGCACTGTACACCTCCCGCCCTCTTTGTGTAGGCACTGTACCCCTCCCGCCCTCTTTGTGTAGGCACTGTACCCCTCCCGCCCTCTTTGTGTAGGCACTGTACCCCTCCCGCCCTCTTTGTGTAGGCACTGTACCCCTCCCGCCCTCTTTGTGTAGGCACTGTACCCCTCCCGCTCTCTTTGTGTAGGCACTGTACCCCTCCCGCCCTCTTTGTGTAGGCACTGTACCCCTCCCGCCCTCTTTGTGTAGGCACTGTACCCCTCCCGCCCTCTTTCTGTAGGCACTGTACACCTCCCGCCCTCTTCCTGTAGGCACTGCAGGTTGTTTTGCACACACTATATCTAGGGCTGTACTCCCGGTTGTATACTCTGTACTGTACCCGGCCTCCCACCCTGCACACCGCACTCACTGTATGTGTCTACAAAATACATCGGCATTCCTCATAGTCATCACATGGTCTCTGTACAGCGCCACTGCGTACCGCGCCGCTCACAGCGCTCCTTACTGTCACCAAGTCTATCCCGTTCTCAGATTCCTCCATAGATCAGTATAGAGAGGGTCCTGACCCGGGGAAGACATTCCCTGTGCACAGTGGACTTCCTGTCAGTGTGACATCACTAAGCCGACTCCCAGATCACATGAAAGCACAATGGGGGGTTCTCATTGGAGGAAAGGAAAAGAGTTGTTTTCAGCCCACCCTGCACTCTGATAGGTTGCAGAATCCAGGCCCCTCCCCCTCTTATTTTTGGAAGGTCTCCTTGTAGAAGATGTGACCCATGCAGGAGAAATGTGGCAGCCAATCAGATTGCAGTGAGGTTCTGAGATTGGCAGATGGGCTGTGATTGGTGGAGATGGATCTGATATGAAAGATTCATGTTGGTAAATAATTTTGTCTGATTTATATCGCCGCCCTGGACAGTCTCAGCGCTCATCGCCCCTCCGGTGGGAGGAATCCGGTGGTTGAACTGAGATCTGGATCTCCTCCGCCGTAGTCCTAGAGAAGGACAATTCCTGGGGGTGGGAAATCTTTCTGGCGTTTTTTTGCTGCGCCACCCACTTTTCACCATTATCCTCTATTTTACATTTTAGTGTCACAACTATAGTGGGCGATGACATCACCCATAGGTTTGTCTGTCATACTGGTGGGGTGATGCCGTATGAAGCTGACAAGCATTGTGTGCCTTGTCCTGACCCCGGGGAGGCTGGCTGGTGGTGGTGGGTGTTGGGGAGGCTGGCAGCAGGTGGGGGCACTGGCTGCAAGTAGCGGGTTTTGGAGTGGCTGGCTGGAGGTGGAAAGTGTTGGGCAGGCTGGCTGGAGGAGGCGGTGGCGGCGGCAAGTGTTGGGCAGGCTGGCTGGAGGAGGCGGCGGCGGCGGCAAGTGTTGGGCAGGCTGGCTGGAGGAGGCGGCGGCAAGTGTTGGGCAGGCTGGCTGGAGGAGGCGGTGGCGGCGGCAAGTGTTGGGCAGGCTGGCTGGAGGAGGCGGCGGCGGCGGCAAGTGTTGGGGAGGCTGGCTGGAGGAGGCGGCGGCAAGTGTTGGGGAGGCTGGCTGGAGGAGGCGGCGGCAAGTGTTGGGGAGGCTGGCTGGAGGAGGCGGCGGCAAGTGTTGGGGAGGCTGGCTGGAGGAGGCGGCGGCAAGTGTTGGGGAGGCTGGCTGGAGGAGGCGGCGGCGGCAAGTGTTGGGGAGGCTGGCTGGAGGAGGCGGCAGCGGCAAGTGTTGGGCAGGCTGGCTGGAGGAGGCGGCGGCGGCAAGTGTTGGGGAGGCTGGCTGGAGGAGGCGGCAGCGGCAAGTGTTGGGCAGGCTGGCTGGAGGAGGAGGCGGCGGCAAGTGTTGGGCAGGTTGGCTGGAGGAGGCGACGGCAAGTGTTGGGGAGGCTGGCTGGAGGAGGCGGCGGCAAGTGTTGGGGAGGCTGGCTGGAGGAGGCGGCGGCAAGGGTTGGGCAGGCTGGCTGGAGGAGGCGGCGACAAGGGTTGGGCAGGCTGGCTGGAGGCAGCGGCGGCAAGGGTTGGGCAGGCTGGCTGGAGGCAGCGGCGGCAAGGGTTGGGCAGGCTGGCTGGAGGAGGCGGCGGCAAGGGTTGGGGAGGCTGGCTGGAGGAGGCAGTGTTGGGGAGGCTGGCTGGAGGAGGCGGTGAAAAGTGTTGGGGAGGCTGGCTGGAGGAGGCGGCGACAAGTGTGGGGGAGGCTGGCTGGAGGAGGCGGCGACAAGTGTTGGGGAGGCTGGCTGGAGAAGGTGGTGGGTGCTGGGGAGGCTGGTTAGATGTGGTCTCCGCACAGCAGTACTAGGAAGCCATGCAGCTGATCTGATCTCTGTGTGATGCTGTTTCAGGCTGGGTGAGTGTGAACTCACATGAACAGGTATGTGAGCATTGCTCAGGTCAGGTCCCCCGGGGGCCCATTCAGGATCAGGTTGGTTTCTGCTCATGGACGCTGTTTGCAGTCAGTAGATTACAATACAGGACTGGCCTATTCCTTGTGACTGCTCAGTGGTCTACGGAAGCTTCAAGGCCGCAGTATATCTGCCTATGTAATGCTGGGTTGGTCAGGATTGGTTGTGAGTACGGTGATGGGTGTCAGGTTGCTGGGTTTGGTTGTGGGTGGTGGGCTGTAGGTTGTGGTTTGGGGTCTCGTCTGTATAAAATTGGTGTACGGTCTGAACTTGGGGTCAGCTGCAGAGATTCTTCAGCCGCCTCTCAGCCATCACGGAAGATGTGCCTCCATGTTTAGTGGAGGTTGTAGTCAGCAGACACATCGATTGTCTGTGGTGAGTGAAGATCAGTATTTTATTTGTTAAATGTGATGTGATGACCGCCACCATTGGGGTGTTATTTAAGACGATCAGGGCAGACCCCTTAGCTGTAGCTCAAGAGGGGGAAAAAGATTTTTACTGGTTGGACTCCCACCCCCCCCTTCTGAGATACCGTCCTCCAGTCTGAGACTCTGCCCTCCTTCTGAGATACCGTCCTCCAGTCTGAGACTCTGCCCTCCTTCTGAGATTCCGTCCTCCAGTCTGTGACTCTGCCCCCCTTCTGAGATACCGTCCTCCAGTCTGAGACTCTGCCCTCCTTCTGAGATTCCGTCCTCCAGTCTGAGACTCTGCCCTCCTTCTGAGATTCCGTCCTCCAGTCTGTGACTCTGCCCTCCTTCTGAGATACCGTCCTCCAGTCTGAGACTCTGCCCTCCTTCTGAGATACCGTCCTCCAGTCTGAGACTCTGCCCTCCTTCTGAGATTCCGTCCTCCAGTCTGAGACTCTGCCCTCCTTCTGAGATACCGTCCTCCAGTCTGAGACTCTGCCCTCCTTCTGAGATTCCGTCCTCCAGTCTGTGACTCTGCCCCCCTTCTGAGATACCGTCCTCCAGTCTGAGACTCTGCCCTCCTTCTGAGATTCCGTCCTCCAGTCTGAGACTCTGCCCTCCTTCTGAGATACCGTCCTCCAGTCTGAGACTCTGCCCTCCTTCTGAGATACCGTCCTCCAGTCTGAGACTCTGCCCTCCTTCTGAGATTCCGTCCTCCAGTCTGAGACTCTGCCCTCCTTCTGAGATACCGTCCTCCAGTCTGAGACTCTGCCCTCCTTCTGAGATTCCGTCCTCCAGTCTGTGACTCTGCCCCCCTTCTGAGATACCGTCCTCCAGTCTGAGACTCTGCCCTCCTTCTGAGATTCCGTCCTCCAGTCTGTGACTCTGCCCCCCTTCTGAGATACCGTCCTCCAGTCTGAGACTCTGCCCCCCTTCTGAGATACCGTCCTCCAGTCTGAGACTCTGCCCTCCTTCTGAGATTCCGTCCTCCAGTCTGTGACTCTGCCCCCCTTCTGAGATACCGTCCTCCAGTCTGAGACTCTGCCCCCCTTCTGAGATACCGTCCTCCAGTCTGAGACTCTGCCCTCCTTCTGAGATTCCGTCCTCCAGTCTGTGACTCTGCCCCCCTTCTGAGATACCGTCCTCCAGTCTGAGACTCTGCCCTCCTTCTGAGATTCCGTCCTCCAGTCTGAGACTCTGCCCTCCTTCTGAGATACCGTCCTCCAGTCTGAGACTCTGCCCTCCTTCTGAGATACCGTCCTCCAGTCTGAGACTCTGCCCTCCTTCTGAGATTCCGTCCTCCAGTCTGAGACTCTGCCCTCCTTCTGAGATACCGTCCTCCAGTCTGAGACTCTGCCCTCCTTCTGAGATTCCGTCCTCCAGTCTGTGACTCTGCCCCCCTTCTGAGATACCGTCCTCCAGTCTGAGACTCTGCCCTCCTTCTGAGATTCCGTCCTCCAGTCTGTGACTCTGCCCCCCTTCTGAGATACCGTCCTCCAGTCTGAGACTCTGCCCCCCTTCTGAGATACCGTCCTCCAGTCTGAGACTCTGCCCTCCTTCTGAGATTCCGTCCTCCAGTCTGTGACTCTGCCCCCCTTCTGAGATACCGTCCTCCAGTCTGAGACTCTGCCCCCCTTCTGAGATACCGTCCTCCAGTCTGAGACTCTGCCCTCCTTCTGAGATTCCGTCCTCCAGTCTGTGACTCTGCCCTCCTTCTGAGATTCCGTCCTCCAGTCTGTGACTCTGCCCCCCTTCTGAGATTCCGTCCTCCAGTCTGAGACTCTGCCCTCCTTCTGAGATTCCGTCCTCCAGTCTGTGACTCTGCCCTCCTTCTGAGATTCCGGCCTCCAGTCTGAGACTCTGCCCCCCTTCTGAGATTCCGGCCTCCAGTCTGAGACTCTGCCCCCCTTCTGAGATACCGTCCTCCAGTCTGAGACTCTGCCCTCCTTCTGAGATTCCGTCCTCCAGTCTGTGACTCTGCCCTCCTTCTGAGATTCCGTCCTCCAGTCTGTGACTCTGCCCTCCTTCTGAGATTCCGTCCTCCAGTCTGAGACTCTGCCCCCCTTCTGAGATACCGTCCTCCAGTCTGAGACTCTGCCCTCCTTCTGAGATACCGTCCTCCAGTCTGAGACTCTGCCCTCCTTCTGAGATACCGTCCTCCAGTCTGAGACTCTGCCCTCCTTCTGAGATTCCGTCCTCCAGTCTGAGACTCTGCCCTCCTTCTGAGATACCGTCCTCCAGTCTGAGACTCTGCCCTCCTTCTGAGATACCGTCCTCCAGTCTGAGACTCTGCCCTCCTTCTGAGATTCCGTCCTCCAGTCTGAGACTCTGCCCTCCTTCTGAGATACCGTCCTCCAGTCTGAGACTCTGCCCTCCTTCTGAGATTCCGTCCTCCAGTCTGTGACTCTGCCCCCCTTCTGAGATACCGTCCTCCAGTCTGAGACTCTGCCCTCCTTCTGAGATTCCGTCCTCCAGTCTGTGACTCTGCCCCCCTTCTGAGATACCGTCCTCCAGTCTGAGACTCTGCCCCCCTTCTGAGATACCGTCCTCCAGTCTGAGACTCTGCCCTCCTTCTGAGATTCCGTCCTCCAGTCTGTGACTCTGCCCCCCTTCTGAGATACCGTCCTCCAGTCTGAGACTCTGCCCCCCTTCTGAGATACCGTCCTCCAGTCTGAGACTCTGCCCTCCTTCTGAGATTCCGTCCTCCAGTCTGAGACTCTGCCCTCCTTCTGAGATTCCGTCCTCCAGTCTGTGACTCTGCCCCCCTTCTGAGATTCCGTCCTCCAGTCTGAGACTCTGCCCTCCTTCTGAGATTCCGTCCTCCAGTCTGTGACTCTGCCCTCCTTCTGAGATTCCGGCCTCCAGTCTGAGACTCTGCCCCCCTTCTGAGATTCCGGCCTCCAGTCTGAGACTCTGCCCCCCTTCTGAGATACCGTCCTCCAGTCTGAGACTCTGCCCTCCTTCTGAGATTCCGTCCTCCAGTCTGTGACTCTGCCCTCCTTCTGAGATTCCGTCCTCCAGTCTGTGACTCTGCCCTCCTTCTGAGATTCCGTCCTCCAGTCTGAGACTCTGCCCCCCTTCTGAGATTCCGTCCTCCAGTCTGTGACTCTGCCCTCCTTCTGAGATACCGGCCTCCAGTCTGTGACTCTGCCCCCCTTCTGAGATTCCGTCCTCCAGTCTGTGACTCTGCCCTCCTTCTGAGATACCGTCCTCCAGTCTGAGACTCTGCCCTCCTTCTGAGATTCCGTCCTCCAGTCTGAGACTCTGCCCTCCTTCTGAGATTCCGTCCTCCAGTCTGAGACTCTGCCCTCCTTCTGAGATTCCGTCCTCCAGTCTGTGACTCTGCCCTCCTTCTGAGATACCGTCCTCCAGTCTGAGACTCTGCCCTCCTTCTGAGATTCCGTCCTCCAGTCTGTGACTCTGCCCTCCTTCTGAGATTCCGTCCTCCAGTCTGTGACTCTGCCCCCCTTCTGAGATACCGGCCTCCAGTCTGTGACTCTGCCCCCCCCCGCTGGGGTCAGACCAGGGTGAGGAAAAGGTGTCACGTGATCTGGAGAATTTGGGATTTTCCTTTATGTGGAGCAGTCAGAAATCAGAGATCTCTGAGGCGATAGTCATCTGAAAAGTCCCCAGTTGGTCTTTATTTTAGGAGAATAGATTGTCAGCTCTGCGGGAGAATAGATTGTCGGCTCTGCGGGAGAATAGATTGTCGGCTCTGCGGGAGAATAGATTGTCGGCTCTGCGGGAGAATAGATTGTCGGCTCTGCGGGAGAATAGATTGTCGGCTCTGCGGGAGAATAGATTGTCGGCTCTGCGGGAGAATAGATTGTCGGCTCTGCGGGAGAATAGATTGTCGGCTCTGCGGGAGAATAGATTGTCGGCTCTGCGGGAGAATAGATTGTCGGCTCTGCGGGAGAATAGATTGTCGGCTCTGCGGGAGAATAGATTGTCGGCTCTGCGGGAGAATAGATTGTCGGCTCTGCGGGAGAATAGATTGTCGGCTCTGCGGGAGAATAGATTGTCAGCTCTGTGGATCACAGGTGTTGGGGTCCTCTTTCACCTGCGGCGTGCTGTGAATTCCTCCCCGGTGAATGATGGGAGTCCTGTGTATCACCTGCTGGGGACGGACATGACTGGACATGTCTGGGGCCCGGGGGGGGAGGGGTGTCAATCAGGGTGTATGTGCCGGGACCTCTCCTGCTATGTCGGCTCTCTCTTCTCTTCTTATTGATTTCTTGCTGAGATCTTTATGACGGCTCAGCAACCTTTGTCTCCCCACGTCACTGATTCTGTGTCAGTGAAATGTGGCCCTACAAATCCCCGGGGGGGGGGCCCTATGTAGAGGCCGGGTGCTCTGATCCAATGCTGACCGTTCTCATATATGGATTGTAGAGGCAGGCAGACGCCACTGCACTACCTGGCCACAGGAGGGCGCCGCATGCTGCACATTCCAAATCTGTCATTGCAATGCAGAGATTATTTATTTTTTATTAACTTTATTTAAATTGGACGCAGCCCGATAGAAGTGTTTTTTTTTTTTTTTTTTTTCTTCTAAACTTTGTCCTGGGTTCAAACCGGTGTGCTGCAGGAAACCCTGCGATTCAGTGCCGGTTCCCGCATCGCACCAGAATCGCACAGTGGTTGAGATCTGCGAATTGCTGGGGGTGTCAATGTAAAGTTAACTGCTTTACGGCCGCTCCTGGGCAAACTGACGTAGCTATACGTCGGTCGGAGGCTAGGGGGCGAGCTCGCGCCACCAACAGCGTGCTCCTGCCCCCGCTCCTCAGCGGAGACTCTGATGCACGGGGCAGGCGGCTCTGATTGCCACCTGACACCCGCGATCGTTCCCTGCTGAGAGAGAAGGACGGTCGGATGTTGTAAACACAGCTGACCGTTCTTCTCCCTGGAATGATCACAGAGCTCCTTCTATATAGGATCACAGGTCTCTATGGTCATTTCACAAGCCACACCCCCATACAGTCAGAATCACTCCCCTAGGCTCACATTTAACCCCTTGATCACCCCTAGGTTAACCCCTTCCCTGCCAGAGTCTTATTACAGTGACAATAAAAATAAAAATTCAGCGCTTAAAATCAAATGGATGGGTAAGCAGCTGTACACCAGGATAGGTCAAACCTACCAAAACCTATAATATGCAGTAAAAGAAAATAAAGTGCAGCGCTATAAAATTACAAATAGTGCATAAAATCATTCACATTAAAATGCACAATAAAAAAATTATTGTGCATTTTAATGTGAATGATTTTATGCACTATTTGTAATTTTATAGCGCTGCACTTAGTACAGTGACAGTGCATATTTTTAGCACTGATTACTGTAGTGATGTCACTGGTCCCCCCAAAAGTGTCAAAAATGTCAGTTAGGGGTCCGATCTGTCCGCCGCAATGTCGCAGTCCTGCTAAAAATTACAGATCGCCGCCGTTACTAGTAAAATTTAAAGACAAAAATAAAAATGACAAATTTTTCTCCTAGTTTGTAAACGTGATAACTTTTGCGCAAACCAATCAAAATACGGTTATTGCAATTTTTTTTTTTTTTTTTTACCAAAAATATGTAGCAGAAAATAAATTGGCCTAAAATGTTAAAAAAATGTGATTATAATTTTTTTGGGAATGTTTTATAGCAGAATGTGAAAAATATTGTTCTTTTTTTTCAGAATTGTCGCTATTTTTTTGTTTATAGCGCAAAAAATAAAAATCGCACAGGTGATCAAATACCACCAAAAGAAAGCTCTGTTTGTCAGAAAAAAAAGACATCAATTTTATTTGGGTAAAGCGTCGCACGACCGCGCAATTGTCAGTTAAAGTAACGCAGTGCCGTATCACTAAAAATGGTGGCGGGGGGTCCCAAAAGAGTTACGGTTGAAATTTCATCTATCTCTATCTCTGTTCTGTTATAGCGTATGCTGACTGCGCTACCTGCTTAGTGCTGCGGCGGTGGATTTATCAGCGGCCGACCCCAGGGCCAGGGTGACCTGCAGATTGGGGGGGGTGGAAGGTTTCAGGATGATGTCACATGCAGAGGGCGTGGCTTAATACCACAAAAATCTCCTTCAGTCAGTGCAGAGAGCCGGCCCTTATCATTGGACATATTGAGGAGAGCGTGATGGGCCACCATTGATGAGAGCAGCTGACTCCTCCCCCATCAGTGGGAGGCCTATCCATGTCATGAAGTGTGTGTGACATCATCAGATGTGATCTCTGTCATCGCTCTGCGCTGGGATTGGAGGACTTTCTAGAAGCGCATGGTAATTGTGTGAAATCGGTGAGGTTGCAGAGCGCAATTCTGTCTGCTGCCTGAAAAGCAGGTTCATTACTTCATTACTTCCACTATGGGGGGGGAGGGATTCTCATCACCTTTATGGAGAGGAATAAGAGACGGCCGGGTGCTGATCAATAGAAAGTGCCAGAGGGGTTCTAGATTACGGAAACCTGAAGAGGAGCCGGTACAACTGTGTAAGACTAAGGGGAGGCCGGAGGGAGGATTTAAGAAGTTAGGTTGCAGTGGGTGACAACACTCATGATTGCTCCGACCAGAAATGGTGACCAAGGGATGTATGTGTGGTGTATCCTGTGTATCTCTGATCCCAGATCCTCTGTTCAGTGACAGTTATTGACTGACATGTATGTTCTGTGTATGGAATGTCCATGTTGGGTCCGGTCCCTCTCCCAGGGAATGTCCATGTTGGGTCCGGTCCCTCTCCCAGGGAATGTCCATGTTGGGTCTGGTCGCTCTCCCATGGAATGTCCATGTTGGGTCTGGTCCCTCTCCTCTG
Source organism: Pelophylax lessonae (assembly GCF_965119305.1). Lineage (NCBI taxonomy): Eukaryota > Metazoa > Chordata > Amphibia > Anura > Ranidae > Pelophylax > Pelophylax lessonae. Next base: position 2,603,586 of record NC_138774.1, on the reverse strand, counting down.
GAATGTCCATGTTGGGTCTGGTCCCTCTCCTATGTAATGTCCATGTTGGGTCTGGTCGCTCTCCCATGGAATGTCCACGCTGGGTCCCGTTGCTGTCCTATTGAATGCACATGTTGGGTCTGGTCGCTCTCCTATGCGAATGCACATGTTGGGTCTGATCACTCTCCTCTGGAATGTCCATGTTGCATCTGGTCGCTCTCCCATGGAATGTCCATGTTGCATCTGGTCGCTCTCCCATGGAATGTCCATGTTGGGTCTGGTGGCTCTCCCAAGGAATGTCCATGTTGGGTCTGGTGGCTCTCCTATGGAATGTCCATGTTGGGTCTGGTGGCTCTCCTATGGAATGTCCATGTTGGGTCTGGTCACTCTCCTCTGGAATGTCCATGTTGCCTCTGGTCGCTCTCCCATGGAATGTCCATGTTGCCTCTGGTCGCTCTCCCATGGAATGTCCATGTTGCGTCTGGTCGCTCTCCCATGGAATGTCCATGTTGCGTCTGGTCGCTCTCCCATGGAATGTCCATGTTGCGTCTGGTCGCTCTCCCATGGAATGTCCATGTTGCGTCTGGTCGCTCTCCCATGGAATGTCCATGTTGCGTCTGGTCGCTCTCCCATGGAATGTCCATGTTGCGTCTGGTCGCTCTCCCATGGAATGTCCATGTTGGGTCTGGTCGCTCTCCCATGGAATGTCCATGTTGGGTCTGGTCGCTCTCCCATGGAATGTCCATGTTGGGTCTGGTCGCTCTCCCATGGAATGTCCATGTTGGGTCTGGTCGCTCTCCCATGGAATGTCCATGTTGCGTCTGGTCGCTCTCCCATGGAATGTCCATGTTGCGTCTGGTCGCTCTCCCATGGAATGTCCATGTTGCGTCTGGTCGCTCTCCCATGGAATGTCCATGTTGCGTCTGGTCGCTCTCCCATGGAATGTCCATGTTGCGTCTGGTCGCTCTCCCATGGAATGTCCATGTTGCGTCTGGTCGCTCTCCCATGGAATGTCCATGTTGCGTCTGGTCGCTCTCCCATGGAATGTCCATGTTGCGTCTGGTCGCTCTCCCATGGAATGTCCATGTTGCGTCTGGTCGCTCTCCCATGGAATGTCCATGTTGCGTCCGGTCGCTCTCCCATGGAATGTCCATGTTGGGTCCGGTCGCTCTCCCATGGAATGTCCATGTTGCGTCCGGTCGCTCTCCCATGGAATGTCCATGTTGCGTCTGGTCGCTCTCCCATGGAATGTCCATGTTGCGTCTGGTCGCTCTCCCATGGAATGTCCATGTTGCGTCTGATCCCTCTCCCATGGAATGTCCATGTTGGGTCCGGTCGCTCTCCCATGGAATGTCCAAGTTGCGTCTGTTCTCTCTATTGCACTCGGTAATTCATTGTAATCTGTGTTCTGACCGAGTAATCGTTCCTGTGGTTGCATTGGTAGGTTCATACTGGAGAGGGC